>NC_141599.1:22835479-22994746 GCF_047967505.1 Dipteris shenzhenensis
ACTTGAGATATACTTCCCTCATCTAGATCAGCATCGAACAATAGAATCGAATCGTGTTGAAAATAAAAGCTACTTGTAGCATATGGATATGCCTCTCCCTCCTCTCAAAGCTCCTTGGCAAAGTGTGAGATCTCTCGTGGGAAGTAGCAAACCGCGATGAAAATATCCTATGATGATGTGCTCCTGATTTGGATCCAAATGAATCTGAAATGTGGGTCGCGCCGCTCCACCCTGATTAGTAAGAGATGATCGGTGTAAAAGTACAATGCCGACCAATCCTTGTACTCCTCCCATCTCTTTGGTCACATCCTGAAAGGATGACTCCCACGAGTACCCACAAACTGATGGTAGTGCGCACTATGGACTCTAATGCATCTCTAAGTAGAAGACCATGTCTCATCTCGTATATGACTGCTAGCTCTAACCATAAGGTTCCATCACAATTTCAAAAGGTGTAGGTCAAGAACTTCGCCTTGTGAGTCTCATAGACCTCGCCTTCCTAGGCAAGGGTGTCCACAAGTCCTCGTCTAGGGGCAGTGAGGAGGTCCCTCACGTAGCACTGCCCTCTTTCTCTCCCTATGGGTACCACCTCGCTGTTATATGAGGAATCATCTCTCCTCTACCCGCAGAGGTAGCAAGATTCTCATCCGCATGAACCTATGGATGGTTTTGGCTATCTTCGCACTTGCACAATGCCGCCAATCTAGCCTGGGTATCTCTGAAGCATATCACTAGAGGCACGACTTCCTCATGGCTCAAACAGAGGCCATTGATCTCCAAAAGGAGGTAGATGACCTCAGACAGTAGGTAGAGAGCCCCAAGCATAGTTACCAGGAGAACGGGAACGTTTCGAGAACGGGGGGGTTGGAACGGGAACATTTTGGGAAGGGGGAACGGGGGAACACGAACGGGAACGCCACGTCATATGACATGTCATCAAATCGCATGGAAAGATACCAAAATATGCTAAGAATAACCAGATGTAGCAGCTTTAAGCTTTCCATTTGATCTTTGGACTTTTAAAGACACAAAATCCTTAGAAAATTGAAATTTAGATCAATGTGCATTGTGCAATGTTCAATGTGCAATGTGCATAAACTTTAAAGTTTAAAGCTTTAAGTCAAAAAATTGCAGATCTTAGAAGCTCGAGCATATAATATGCAAGAAAAGGAGGCCTCAATACCAAATAGTAAATACAAAAAAGGACTCGAGACTCTCGAGTCAAGTACATAGGAAAAGAGAGTCAAGCTTGCCGCCTAATGGTCTACAAGAATAGAGGACTCTCCCTCATCCTGTTGAGCCTCATCATCATCCTCGACCTGGGGGTCATCATCCTCATGCTCATCCTCAGGCTCAACCTCAAGGGCATCCTCTGCATCACTATCGGAGTCCTCATGTGGTCCAAGATACGGTTCAAGAGTGCAATCTACCCTGACTTGTTAGGCAAATGCAAGATCATTTGACTTCTGAACCCCAAGCATGTTCCTCTTTTTTGTTGCAATGTTCCCAAAATTACTACTCAACAGACAAAGAGCTACCCCTGGCTGAGTGTACGAATGGCCATACCCTGCAACAATGGAGTATCTGCCCCATAGTCCTCCCACCAATGAACGAAGGAAATCTTGAAGTTGTCTGCATGTGCATCCTCTAATCCAAATAACCCTTTTCCTTGCCTATAAAATGACAGCTCCTCCCGCACCTTCCTCCTATCATCTGCACTTGGGACAAGTCGTCTCAATATCTCCTCCCATCCTTGCACCACCTCCTTAACTGTAGTCTGTTTCTTGCCCCTTCCCTTGAAATTCTAGATCCAAAACAAAGGCTGCATCCTCTAAAGGTGAATGATATTTCGCCCACCAAGAGGTTGCAAGTGCCCTAATCTCCTCCTTCCTCCAAGCATATAAGTCATCAATGCCCTAAATAGTCCCAATCATCCTATCCAACCCTTCATACACCTTCCCAATGCAAGAACTATCCCCATCAATAAGCCTCAACATCAAAATAATAGGCTTTGAAACCCGAAGCAAGAGGCAAACATCATCCCCAAATTTGGCATCCAAGACAATGGTCTCACTCGAAACAACAAGCTGTCTCAATTTAGGTTTCAGCTTAAAAAGATGCCTCAACATGATGAAATTATATGCAAAGCGTGTCTCATAACACTTCAAGAGATTCTTGTTTGGGGATATCTTGCGAAAAACAGCCAAGATGTAGTGGTGGCCAACGATGAAAGAGACAACATGATTACCCATATCAACGACAGGATCCACCCAATCCAACTTACCAATATCCTTCAAAAGATTATTCAGCCCATGTGCCATGCAGGGAGTGAAGGTAAGATGAGGGTACTTCGCTTCAAGAATTATCTCCGCTGCTTTGTTGGCGTTGTCATCATTCGAAACAAACTGGATGACATGTTGTGCCCCTACATACTCAATGGCCTCCATCCAAATGCTAGCCAACCTCTTGGCTAACTTTCCCGCCTCTAAATTATCAATAGCTTTAATGAAAAAGCTAGCCCCTTTGGAGTATCAAATGATGCCCTAAATAGAGCGGCTCCTAGTGTCACTCCATCCATCTCCCATCAATAGGACATTGCATCTCAGCCATGTGTCTTTGATGGGAGCCAAAGCATGCTCTATGGCCGTCTTCTCTATCGCCAAGATCATGGTGCGCAGCGCCTCACATGAGGGGGAAGTGTAAGATGGACCAAATGCTGCAATCTCCTTCACCATATCAATGAAGTAAGGATTGTGGGCCTTCATTGTGGGCACTCCATAAAAGAATCGGCCCACTAAATCTACCTGTGCCCTCGTCCCAGGATGCCATGGGGCCACAAGACTAGCCTGCACGACTCTCGGAGCCCCTGAATTCATAGCCCCTATAGGTGTGGATGAAGCTCTACTCCCGAAGGAGAAGGAGAAATGAAAGAAGCAGGAGTTGCTACACCTGGGGCTGGTGGTGGCACTGGTAGTCAACATTGAGGACCAAGAATGGCAGGTTGCTTGTTTGCCTCCATGTCCAATTTCTCTGCAAGTGCCACAAAACGTGCATGCTCATGATTGTGAACAGCAAGGCAACAATTAATGCCATGATCTCGAACTTTGCATAGATGAGCTCGCACTCGGTGTGCCCCTCCACTTTTTACTTTGTTACAAAAGAAGCAAGGCCACTTGCATGCTCTTGCTCCATTCGAATTGGCGTTGACACAGGATCCACCTCCTTCCACCACTCGGATTTCTGGCCCATGTCAATGCCTCTTGGAGGAGCCATTGAGTGGGTTGAGAGAAGCGGGAGGAAGTGTGAAGAGAGGGGGGAGAGGGGGGGGGGGGGGGAGGGGCGGTTGGTGAGACTTGGAGAGGGCTGAGAACCGAGTATTGAGGAGTGATAGAAGGAGGCTGAAAGGAGTGGAAGGAGAAGGGGCTAAGTGTCTGAGTGGCTGAGTGAAGGGGGTGGAGAAGGGAGTGGGAGGGACGGGGGCTGAGTGGAGAAGGGAGTCGAAGGAGAGGAGGCTGAGTGGAAGGAGAGGGGGCTGAGTGGCTGAGTGAAGGGGGTGGAGAAGGGAGTGGAAGGGGAGGGGGCTGAGTGGAGAAGGTTCAAGGGAGTAGAAGGAGAGGGGGCTGAGTGGAAGGAGAGGGAGTAGAAGGGAGGGGGCTGAGTGGAAGGGGGTGGAGAGTGGAAAAACCCACTCACGATCCCGTCCGCGTTCCTGGTAGGCCCTCCACCTGGGAATGGTGTTCCAATGTTCCAGGAAGACAGAACGCCGTTCCTTGGTAACTATGGCCCCAAGAGGCAGCCCTACAGAGTAAAGGAGCGGATCGTCTTGATGTAGATGGCGATTGAGGAGACCTCAAGGTTCTCAACATCATGGTGCACGGGACCGTTACCAGGGAACAAGAACGCTTCGAAATTTCGAGTGCCAAAATGGAATGTTTTGGGATGGAGGCACATGAACTAGAACACCACATCATTAGTTCAGACGAAAATATACCAATTTTGCAAAGAAAACCACTTTTCGCAGCTCTAATTTCCATTTCAGCTTTAGACTTTTAAAGACACTCTTAGAATACTCAGAACTGAAATGTACATGTTTGCATTGTGTATAAAGCATAGAAATGTAGAATACTATAGATCCGAGAGCATATAATACACAAAGTACAAAAAGAGGAGGCCATGCCTCAGGCTTGAAGGCCTCAATTCAAAATAGGACTCGAGACTCTCGAGTAGAGTACATGGTGTATAGAAAAAAAGAGAGTCATCCCTAATGGTCTAAAGGTGGAATAGCAATGGAGGCCTCTCCTCACCCTGCTGAGCCTCATCATCATGATCTTGGTCCTGGCCCCTAGCTCAGGAGCATCCTCTCTTGCATCACCGTCATAGTCCTTATCTGGTTTAAATCCAAGATATCATTCAGGAGTGCACTCTGCCTTGAACTTGTTAAGCAAACGCAAGTTTGCATTAACAAATACAAGATCATTTGCCTTTTGAACCCCAAGCCTGTTCTTCTTTTTGGAGGCAATGTTTCCGAAATTGCTCCACAACTACTCAATGGGCAAAGAGCTAGCTCCCTGTCTGAGTATACAAATGGCCAGATGCTGCAACAATGGAGCATCTGCCCCATAGTCCTCCCACCAATGAACGTAGGAAATCTTGAACCTACCATTCTGTGCATCTTCCAAACCAAATAACCCTTTTTCTTGCCTAAAATATGACAGATCCTCCCGCACTTTTCTCCTATTATCTGCACTTGAGACAAGTGTTGAGATATCAAGCTCTATCCCCGACATATCTCCTGGATGACTATCATTTATGTCACCGCCTATGTTAGTTGTACTTGTGGTGTAGTTAGACTACCACGTATGTTTTGGTTTGGGTTCACATATGAACCACGTTTTCTAGGTTTTGACATATAGGGTATTTCCCTCTTCTATTGTATCGTTGTTGTGTGCAAAAGTGAAGAAAGGCTTCACCCTCCAACCTTGTGTCCTCTCTCTTTTGTGTGTTGTGAAGAAAGCTGAACTTGAGTCTCCTATCTCTCTCCCTCTTTCTTTACATGGTATCAGAGCCTTGTTCGTGGTAAGGAGCTCAAGAAAGAAAGCCAAGTTTGTGGTGTCCTGGTAAGAGGACCAGTGTTGCTTTCCTACTTCGAGTTTGGGAGCAAATCTTTGCAGGTAGCACAGCCAGAAGTGCAGGAGTGCACTGCTTCAGATTGAGAGGCCCTTCGAGGTGTGGCGAGAGCGCAGTATATGCTGCGGGCGAGGGCGACGCCCTCGGTGACTTTATTTTTTTGATTTGAGGCCGTTTCGGGGCCCGTTTTGAAGGCGGAAGTCCTTCGCAGGCACTCAGAAAAAGGCCCTGTTTTTGCTGTGCGACCACTGTGCGCGGCCAGTCGGTGGAAAGGTGCCACAGAAATTGCATCGTATGCCTGTGTGCAGAGACATTGGGAGTTGCAGATTCATGCCTGTTGTCTGTTGATGCAAAATCGTCACTAGGAGGTGACTGTGTGGTGAAATACCACTTTCGTCAGTGTTGCAGATCTGCCCCTGTGAGGCTCTTTGCAGAAGTTTTGCTATTTGCCCTTCTGAGGCATTTGCTGTGTTTACAGGTTGCTGTTGCAATTCGTGATTTGTAAAATGTCTGAGAATCTGTCTACCATTGTCAGTGAGAAGCTTGACAAGAACAACTTCCAAGCATGGAAGTTCAGGATGACAAACTTCTTTATGGGAAAGGGAGTTTGGGATTACATCAGTGGTGAAACTGCAGAACCAGTTTTGGGTGCTGCTCCCACTCCTGCTGAATTGAAGGCCTTTAAAGAATGGCATGAAAAAGCCAGAAAATGCCTGTATTGGCTGTCCGTTAGCATTTCAGATTCTATGATTGTGCATATACAGGATCTAGAGACGCCTAAGGAGGCATGGGATACATTGGTGAAGCTGTATAGCACAAATACCAAAGCACGAAAGATGCAGCTAAAGCAGGAGTTGCACAATGTGCAAAGGAAAAATATGAATATAAATGAGTATTCCTTGAAGGTAAAAGGCCTTGCAGATTCTCTTGCCTCCATTGGAGCACCTGTTGATGATGAGGACTTAGTGTCCGTGACCTTGAATGGTCTTGGGAAAGATTATGCACAGTTTCGGACATCCATTGGAGTCCGTGAAACATTTCCTGATTTTCAGGAACTTATTGCTCTCTTGCTGAGTGAAGAGCAAAGGAATGGTGGTTCAGCCACCTCAACTTCTCAAGAGACTGCTTTCTACTCGAATACAGGTAGAGGCAGAGGTAGAGGAAGAGGCCGTTTTGGTGGCCGTGCAGGAAATCAGAACCAACAGCAACAACAGGAAAACCAGTCCTATGGAGGAGGACGTGGTAGTTCTAGAGGCAGGGGGAGCCAAAGAGGCCGTGGTTCATGGCAAAGGAACCAGCAAGTAAATAGTAGCACAGAATGCTATTATTGTGGAAAGCCTGGACACAAGGAGAATACATGCTATAAAAAACAGAATGACATCAAAAGTGGGAAGTTGCAGCAAAGCAACTATGCATCATCAAGTGGGCATGGTGACGACAGAAATGAGCACCTTTTTGTGATGCAGCATATGGTTAACTCCATGTCAGGAGATGCTGCAGCTTGCAATGATGTTTGGTATGTTGATTCAGGTGCCTCTAACCACATGACCAGTCATGGTGAGTGGTTTCATGATGTTAGAAATTTGGATAAGCCAGGTTATGTTGAAACAGGGGATGATACTGCGCACCCAATTACGCAGGTTGGTAAAGTGCCATTGGCTATGCAGGATGGCAAAACAAAGTACTTGGCAGATGTACTTCATGTTCCAAAAATCACTAAGAACCTGGTTTCAGTTGGCCAGATGGTTGAGCAAGGTCTGCAGGTTAGATTTAATCCTGATGGATGCTTTGTTGAGGACTTGAAAAATAAGTGCCGCTTGGTTGCAAAAGGCAACAAAAATGGTAGAATGTTCACCTTGGATGTTGATATGCCTGAGGTGAAAGCTGCTATGTTTGCGCATGGGAGAGGTGTCATTGCAGATATTGAGATATGGCACAAGCGCATTGGGCACGTGAATATACAAAGGCTGAAATCTATGCAAACGAAAAACATTGTTGCAGGTTTGCCTAAATTCAGAGTTGAGGGAATGCAAAAGGTATGTGAAGCATGCCAAATGGGTAAGCAGGCCAGACATGCATTTCCTAAAAATGCTAAGGTGAGCAGAAGACCTTTGGAAGTGATCCATTCAGATGTTTGGACAACCAAAGCTGCTTCTATTGGTGGATGCCATTATTATGTGACGTTTATTGATGACTACACAAGGAAGGTGTGGATTTATTTTATGAAGCACAAAAGTGAAGTGTTCAGCCATTTCAAGGCTTTTAAGGCCATGGTTGAAAAAGAGAAAGGTGTGCATATTAAAGTGCTAAGATCTGATGGAGGGGGAGAGTACTTTTCAGAAGAATTTTGTGAATATCTGAAAGAACAGGGAATTCAAAGGAAGTACTCATGCAGGTCTACCCCTCAGCAGAATGGGGTTGCAGAAAGGAAGAACAGGCATATTGCAGAAGTAGGACGGGCGATCCTAAATGAGAAAAACATGCCTGATTATTTTTGGGCTGAAGCAGTAGCAACTGCTGTTTATATTATGAACAGAACCCCCACTGCAGCTGTCCATGGCATGACGCCTGAAGAAATGTATACAGGCCAAAAACCAGATATTTCTCACTTGAAGGTATTTGGTTGCATAGCTTATGTTCATGTTCCTGATGAGAAGAGAACAAAGCTGGATCCAAAGGCAGAAAAATGCATCTTTATTGGATATGCTCAGCACCAGAAAGGGTATCGCTGTTATAACCCTTCCACCCGCAAAATGCAAGTGAGCAGAGATGTTGTTTTTGATGAAATGAGCAGCTGGTATGCACCAACTGTTATGGTAGGAGATGCAGATGCAGGAAATGGGAATGCTGCAATAAATGCAGAGCAGCAATCTCAAGCCTTGAGTGGACCCAGAGAGTCCTCTACTAGTGGATCTAATGCATGGACAGGGAGATTGAGATCTAGTGAATCGTCACATGGTAGTCCTGATAGTGTTGTGCAGGTATCACATAAGGGAAAAGAAAAAGTGGACCATGCTCCAGTATTTGATGTGTCTGCTGGTAGCTCTCATGTTGATGGAGAGTCAAGCGGCTCTGAAATGAGCCTTGATGAGGAACTTGGGATTCCTTCTGTTGTTACACCTGGTGCAAGGAAAAGCAGGCATGATTTAAAGACGCCTGCAACTGATCCAGTTGTACGGAGGTCCACTCGTATTAAGTATCCAGTTGACAGGCTGAGATATGATGGGTATACAGCACATCACTATGCTTATATGGTCAAGGTTCTAGAGGAGCCAGAGCCCACATGTTTTGAGGATGCAGCAGGGCATAAAAATTGGGAAGCAGCTATGGATGAAGAGATGGCTGCCTTGGATGCAAACCACACTTGGGATTTGATGCCTTTGCCTCATGATAAGAAGGCTATTGGCTGCAAGTGGGTTTACAAAGTAAAGCACAATGCTGATGGGTCTGTTAGCAGGTACAAGGCAAGATTGGTTGCCAAAGGTTTTGCACAGACATATGGAATTGACTATGAGGAAACTTTCAGCCCAGTTGCAAGGATGGCAACCGTGAGAGCAGTAATTGCTATGGCTGCTGCAAAGGGATGGTCTTTGTATCAGATGGATGTGAAAAATGCCTTCTTGCATGGTGATTTGCAGGAAGAGGTTTATATGATGCAGCCAGAAGGTTATGAGGATAAGTCACACCCCGATTTTGTATGCAGGTTGCGCAAAGCCTTGTATGGCTTAAAACAGGCGCCGAGGGCATGGTCAGACAAGATAGGGCAATATCTTGTCACTATTGGATTTCAGATTTCCAATTCAGATTTTTCACTTTATGTGAAAAGGACAAACAGAGGGATTGTGCTTATAGTCATCTATGTTGATGACTTGATTATTACAGGTGATAGTGATGCAGACATTAATGAAGTGAAGCTGTTGTTGAAGCAGAAATTTGAGATGAAGGATTTGGGAGAGCTGCGTTACTTCTTGGGCATTGAGGTTATTAGATCCCCGAGTGGGATATGGCTGTTGCAAAGGCAATACGGTTTGGACATGCTGTCCAAATATGGGATGACAGGCTGTAAGCCTATCTCTGTTCCATTGGAGCAGAATGTGAAGCTCAATGCAGAGTCAGGTGAGCTTCTTGAAGATATTACTATGTACAGGCGCATAGTAGGTAGCTTGATTTACATGACTATAACCAGACCAGATTTGAGCTATGCTGTGGGGCTGGTGAGTCAGTTTATGCAGGCACCGAGGAAGCCACATTTGGATGCGGCTAGGCGCATACTGCGGTATGTGAAGTCCACATTGCATTATGGACTGTTTTATGAAGCTGGGTGTGCATTACAGGTACATGGATACACAGATGCTGACTGGGCTGGTAGTGTCTCAGACAGGAGATCTACTAGTGGTTTTATGTTTTCCCTTGGGAGTGGTGCCATCAGTTGGAGCAGCAAGAAGCAGCCAACAGTTGCCTTGTCGAGCACAGAGACAGAGTACAGGGGTGCAGCAATGGCTGCATGTGAGGTAGCTTGGTTACGGAAGCTACTTGCAGATATGGGACAGTCAGTTCATGCAACAGTTGTCATTCATTGTGACAACATTAGCAGCATCATGCTTGCTAATAACCCAGTTTATCATGCTAGAACGAAGCACATTGAGGTGCATTATCACTTTGTGAGAGAGAAGGTTCTAGCTGGTGAGATTGATCTTGTCTATGTCAGCACTGAGGAGCAGGTGGCTGATATTTTTACGAAGGCATTGGGTACCGAGAAGCTTCGCAGATTTAGGAGCTTGCTTGGTGTACGTGAGATGGATTTGAGCTTGAGGGGGAGTGTTGAGATATCAAGCTCTATCCCCGACATATCTCCTGGATGACTATCATTTATGTCACCGCCTATGTTAGTTGTACTTGTGGTGTAGTTAGACTACCACGTATGTTTTGGTTTGGGTTCACATATGAACCACGTTTTCTAGGTTTTGACATATAGGGTATTTCCCTCTTCTATTGTATCGTTGTTGTGTGCAAAAGTGAAGAAAGGCTTCACCCTCCAACCTTGTGTCCTCTCTCTTTTGTGTGTTGTGAAGAAAGCTGAACTTGAGTCTCCTATCTCTCTCCCTCTTTCTTTACAACAAGTCGTCTTAATACTGAAGTGGGAGTCCCTGTATGTGCGTGTGAAGCTATAGTCCCAAAGGAGCTAGAAATAGAAGCAGAAGGAGAAGCTACTGCATGCACTCAACCGTGAGGATCAAGAACCTTTTGCCATGCTGCCTCAGCGTCCAACCTATCTGCAAGTGCCTAAAAACGTGCAGTATCTGAAGCTGGAATATTTGCAGGTCAACAATTAATTTACTTTCAATAAATGATTCTGCACTCGGTTTCAGCATTACAATAGGGACAATGCCACTTGTGTGCTCCTCTTTTTGACTGGTTATAGAGGGGTCCAGGTCTCAACTCCTTCCAAGTTCCACCACTCAGATTTGTGGTCCTGGTCGAGCCCACAAGGAGGAGCCATTGAGAGAATGGGGAGCTGAGAGAACGGGGAGAGAGTGGCCTGAGAGAAGAGGGAGAGAGTGGAGAGAAGGGGGGCTGATAGAGTGGGCTGAAGCCTAGACCTTGAGTGGGCTGATAAGACTCAAAACAAGGGGGAGAGTGGAGAGAGGAGGGTTAAGGGAGTGGACAGACGGGGGCTGAGAGTGTAGAAGGGAGTGTAGAGAAGGGGGCCGAGGGAGTAGAAGGGAGTGGAGAAGGGGAGGCTAAATCAAGGGAGTAGGAGGACCCTAGGCTGAAGCAATGCCTAAGCAATGGAAGGAGGCTGAAGCAAGGGAGAAGATGGAGGGACTCGGGCGGCTGGAGTAGATGGAGGGAGGCTGGAGTAGCAAAGGCCTTGCAATGGAGCAGTGCGGGAGCGGTGCGGGCAGCAGACGCAAGAAAGAATGGCAATGTGCATCCCTTTGGCCTTTTTTGCCAGGCCCAGACCCAAAAAGCCGGGTTTAGGGCTGGAACACCATCGAAAACGCATTCCGGGAACACCGGAACAGCGTTCCCTGGTAACACATCCCCAAGGGACATTCCGGACGCATTCCGGACAATCCCTAGGTCTCTTATTTCTGGAACAGCATTCCAGGCATTCCGGCATCAGGCGGAACGCCATTCCCCTTGTAACTATGAGTAGCCTGCCTACTTCTGCACCTGTCCCGGGCCTGTACAGGGTCTTTCCCTTGTCCATTCTCCACGCCAAACTACCATGTGGCAAGCGTGCCAGTTCCGCCTCCATGCTGGCGCTGATCCAGCCCATTTGCCATGGAATGATGCAAAGACAAGGATCGTGACACGATCATGGTATAGCGACATGTGGGCCTAGGGAGTGTGGGCTAGGATTGCTAATGTCAAAGAAGAGTTGTAGGCACAACAGATGCTTAGAATTAAGCATTAGAGCTCAATGTAGCCTAGGAAGTCAAAGCAATGCTCTCAAGGACCTCTGGGATCCAAGACTGTTCGTCAACATATAAGCGCAGATGGAATATGTCTTTGTATTATGGTGACTTCCTTAAAATTGCTTTGAGCTGAAACCTCATGATCCCATGATGTTTCACTGAACAGAGTCCCCTTGCACTCAATGACAAATACATATCCTTGAGTCGTTCTCTGCATCTTATGATTGCTTCAATCATTGTCTTTAAGCTCAAAAATACAGGTTATCAGTCTCTGTGTGTGCCAATTTAATTTTGTAAAAAAGGTATTTCCAAATTTTGCGTATATAATGTGAAAATGAAAGAGCTCCAAAATGCTAGTCTTTTCTTCAGGCTTCAACATCATGTGACATGTCAAGCATGGCTACAGAATCGACAAGAAGGCATACTCAGTTGCATAAATTTGAAGGCACTTGGGAGGAAAACTCTACCTGCATATTTTTGCGACTATCTGAAACAAGGAGACTCAGAGTACTCCCATCAATCAAAAACTCTGTGGCACAGCAGTCCAAAGCCCCAAAATCCTTTGCCAGCAGGGCTAACTGAGCACCATCCTCTTTCCAGCATAGAAAGTAAATACTCTTATGAATGTCACCAAAAAGTATAAAATTCTTCACCTGTATATTCCAGCGGAGGAAAATGTTTTTGCCCATTGTCAAAAGAGAGGGGTGGTAACGTAGGACTTGTCTTCCATATCTTTAACATTCACTTCATAATTCAAGAAAATGTGTAAAGCAGGCAACAATAAAATGAAAGAGGTTGCTGTCAGTAACGTACAATGTTTAAGCTTACAACATATAGAGGTGCATCAAAGAAAGCTGTCCCAACCAGCTCTGAGCCATTCCAGCTATGAAGAATGATTTTTGGACCTATAGCTACAAGTAAATGACCCTGAAGAGAAGCAATAGCTGAAATTGCTCCTTTCAATTCTTTTGAGTAAATTTCTGCTGCCTGCCAAAATACCACGTTGCTTAGTACCTGACACATATCACAGACCTGCAATATTTTCGCATCTTATCATGTGTAGACAAGTTCTTTGATTACCCATGACTTAGAATCGTTTGGATCCTGCCCAACTGTCACAAGAATGATGCGACCCCTGGCAGGCACATCTTCCCCTTGTACATAAGCTGTCCCTATAGCAAGCAATGTTTGTGTCTGCTCCGTCAATGTGTTCTGAGACAAGAACACCCATAAGGAAATTAGAAAGAGAAAGCACTAAGAGAAAAGAATGAAAATAGAAAGTTTTTGTCCAAGTGCTTATCTGTACTCACCTTAACATTAATAATCCGAACTGTCAACGCATGCTCCGTAATTTGCATAGGTATTACCTCTTTTGTCTCCCATACTACACCTGCTTTAGCTGGCTCAACTATACGCACTTCAAATTCCTCTAGTGTAACTAATTTCTGCCCATCCTCACACTCTAGCTCAGAAATATAAGCAGACCCTTGATCTGCAGATTCTACAATTTGGGCAGCAGGTATCTCAACCTGTCAGACATTAATAAATGCCTCAGTAGAAAATTTCAATATTAGCTAGCATGTCAGACTGTGATAGGCACAGAGCCTACCATGTTGTTGTTTTTTTTTAATGTTCGAAAATATAGTATGATGGGAATACCACCTTCCACAAACAGACATGTACATTTGTGCCTCCTTTTGTAACTTCAAAATTCTAAGCATTCATATAAAAGAAATATTCTTCAAACTAGAACACTGAAATGTTTCTCATTAAATGGTATACTACGAGCATCTTTACTTTTGAGTGAAAAGCTTACTGTCGAGGAAACAATGAGAGCATATAAATTTGCATCAGCATGGTATGTTATCTGGTGAGGAGTTCCTTTCATTGGAATCTGCAACGTTTACACAGCTTTTCTGAGAAAACTAAAAGGCATTCATTCTACTAACAGAAATAACAAATCCATAAGCTGGAGAAATTGTGCAGAGCGCCTTCAATCACACAGAAAACATATATAAAGCAAATCGGTTTTGCATTGTTGAAATCATGCCTTTTGAACTGCCCAGTCATTGTCATAATTTAAAGATGGCAACTGACAGATTTTGAGCAAGCCCTGCAGCCATCAATATGCTTGTGAGCAGGATGCCTAAAAATATAACCACGACTGTCGTTCAATACAAACAAGGCTTGAAAAATAAAACATATCCATTTTCAAAACCTCAAGGCTGGTCATCAACAAATTAAAGTAACCTGGGATGTAACATAAATAAGACCATGGTTGCAGTTGATATTGTGGAGGGGAGTGAATGCAACTACCGATCCATCACAAAGCTGCAAAATATCCACAATGAAGTTTAAAACTTTTGTATGTCAACCAAAAGAACTCTTAAGTTGCATGTCTACTTTTCCCCCAAAGAACTCTTGCAATTAATTAAGATGAACACAGGTTTTACACACCAGCATAAATATACAACCTACCCTCTGAATCCAAGGAGAACTCTTGTCTAACCCTTTGCTCTTTACACCTAATAATTTGTCACACCTCTCAGCCCCGTGCACATGCATGACATTATATCCACGAAAAACATTCATAACCCTTCCCAGTACTTTATGGACTATTCTTCACTGCATGCAATTTTCCACTTGAAATCACAGTTCACAGTGTACTCCACGGGTTTTCACATTCCTTATTCTTCATCATGTAGGTAGCTTTACATACGCCAGCCCTGGCAGTTCTGCTTCTATAGCATTTCACGAGAGTAAATTAAACCCATTACTTCAGGCTTCTCATTCCGCTACCCTTCAATGCCAGATATATATTTGCACCAGTCGATCACGTGCTAGACAATAGAGCTACATTCTAACAAAGTTGTAATAAGCACTGTTGACCGTCCGATGCCCCTCAACAGACTGTAAGCAAACCTACTACTAGGTTTAGAGACTCTGATCATACCTGCGGGTGTACTTGCAATCGTTCTCTGAAATTCATCAGCCATATAGGCCTTGAACCTGTAACAAAAGCACCTCGGAGCCCACCAACATTTCTGAAGGGAACAATACTGGGCCTGAGCATTGCAATTTCTTCTTCTCCTGTGGCCCTATCTAATGGTAATCGAACAAAACGCAGATTCTTCAGTCTGGATATAGCACCAGTTTCAAGCACGTCCACATCCTCACTGACAGAACTGTTATCAGAGCCTTCATATAAGTATGCATGATAGCAAAGAACTGTTCCATCACTCAATATTGCCAGCAGAAATGGTCGACCAAACTTATCACCCCCCTTTTCAAGGCATACTTCTATAACATGCATAGAAACATTTGAATCCTGCTTTGCCTCCTCTGAATTGTGCAATTCTGTCCCTTCCTTTGTTGCTCCATCACTTGTAGGAACTCTTGGCGGAACTCTACAGTCGTATAAAATCTTGTTTCCATGGGTAAAGTCGTTTACAGAAAATACACACATTATATTTGGAAGCTCATATAGTTCCATCCTCCCACTTTCTTTGGATACTACACAGTAAATATCACCCTGGTCTGTATCAGAGCCTTCACTGATCTCTACAGGATCAACAGATGGTGCCAACCATGCATCCGTGCTCGTCCTTCGAAGCCACGGGGAGGGTCCTCTGTCCTGGTATAAGGAACAGGCGGTGATTGGATCTCCTAAGCTCTGAAACATGGGTGGAGCAGAAACAGAGATGCTGCAGGTTGCAGAATCTGCATGTAGCAAAGATATGTAAATTTAACCAAGCATAATATATACAAGCATATCACAAGAGAGACATCAAATAACAAGAAAATCCCCAGCTTTATTGAGTTATTAGCTTACCCTTAAAAAAGCATACCAGAAGTAACCCGAATATTTCAAACCCGATATTAGTTCTATGCCCTATGTATAACTACTGAAAAGCACAATAAAGTTAAAAAATAGTAGATTTATCAATCCTTTGCACTGATGCACAAGAGCAGCTACATTGGATACTTGAATCTATATAGATTGTCTAATATAATAAAGATACTTGAATCTATATAGATTGTCTAATCAGTCTCGACTGTTGTGCCTGTTGAAACTTGAATGCTCTCAGTGACAAACACTTTGATCACATTGATACCTTTAGTGCCTAAAAGTCTACTTTGCTCCAGCTACTATGGAAATACCTGCTCCAAATTCACTGGTCACATCTTCATATGTAATACCAGAACATGCATGGACATCTCCCTTTCATATGCCCCCAAAAAAACATTAGCGTCAAGCTATCATCTTTTTAACCTAAATCTCCTAGTTCACACATAGCAAATCAGACTCAAATAAATCATGACATCTCCTGACAAATAATACCACATCAAAGCACGGCGATAAAGCTCATCTTACATCTCAGATTGGGAGATCAGTAGTTCTAATGACAATCAGAGACTGAAATATATTTGTCCACACAAGATATAATAATGGATAGATAAGGCAGCTCCACATGCAAGGAGTGACTGCCAACCAACAACAGGCAGAGAGGGACAAAGCACAAGATCCCCCTGTTTTGGTCCAATACATAGGATGAGGTAACGGTCAACCTGACCAAGGTATTGCAGGCAAGACAACCTTAGCAAAATTGTAGACATAACCATTACATGCGACTATTTGAATTGATGATGGAAATTTTGTACTTTGGCTACAATACAACAGTTGTGATCATGTTCCTGAGGGGCATACACCATAAAGACCATTCAATAGCGTATAATATGTAATACAGTGGTTCAATTGGGATGCTATGTCAGCATTGATAACTCATGCATATTATTTCTCTGGGTTAGCTACATGTTTAAAGAAGTTTAATCCAGAAGCAATTTTCCTGCACATTAATTATCAGCCCTACCTCCCCTCAGATTTTGATGCCTTTCTCACAAAGCTCCAACCTTTTGATGTTTGTCCAACCCCCTCCCAAAAAAATAATAATAATTTTCCCCAATCACCCCTCCGATCCTTGGGACTACATCCAAGTTCCCCAAAACTAACGCTCACCCTTCCGATCCTTGGGATACATCCAAGTTCACATTGATCCTTCTCCAACGTGGGAAGGGTGTTACATTGGAGCAGTGTGTAGCTTGCTCAATTTCATGCTGAAAGATCTTGTTATGTAGATATTAGGGCTGAGGCAGCACTTTCATTAGCATGAGAGCAGCAGTAAAGGGAACAAGGACATATCTAGATGATGATCTCACACTGTTACAGCGAGAACACCACAAAGAAGGGATGGTTCGCGTATGGCAGCAAGACAAGAACGGAAACCGGCTGTTTACAGAGATGGTAAAGTCACCATAAGGGAGAGGGCAGAAAGGGAGGAAAGGCAAGATAGGGATGCAGGCAGCACATGACGGTGTCGGACGGATAGGATTGTGTCACAAAGCAGAATAAAGATAACTGTATGGAATGTAATGGCACTCTTTGGTCGGATCCAGCAGGCTTTTTCAGAGACATCCATTGATAGAGAGAGCATTTTTTAACAAAGACACACAAGAGTCCAAAGAGAGGGTTGCCTACAGTAACAGGATATACATCAGAATCAGCTTATACAAGGCATTGAGGAGAGATACTGGAGCCCGAGGTTCTGGGGGTGTAGCTGTCCTCTTCAAATCACATCTACGGCCGCTCATATCTGTGATGCATAGAGAGGAACATGCATGACGCATGTGGATCAGACTACAGCCACGGGATACAAGGGCAATCTTTATTGCGGTATGATACTTTCCTCCAGATACATCATCATGTGCCCATGATGTCATTACAGAGGGGCACAGCCCATATGAGTCGATATATGATGACATCACGGAGTTCTCTAGGCAAGGGCCATTAGGTGAGTTCAATGCAAGAATGGGAAACAAAGTCTAGACAAGTTAACTTGCTTGACTTCGAAGACGACCCGCTTAGAGTGCCAGAGATTGACCCAACAGCACTTGGCATAGTGAGACATTCTGAGGGTGCACAAGTCACGGGATAAGGCCGACACCTACTGGAAATGGGAGCAGTGCACGACTTGATCATATATAATGACCTTCTTAGATGGCCGTCATCTGCAAGACCCACTTGCTTTCCACATGGAGGGAGGGCGAGCACAATGGACTATCTGATGGGCTCCCTAGCCTTTGTGATAAAAATACATGACTTCATGGTCCCTCCCCCCCCCCCCACTTGGCACGGACCACTTCTACGTGGCATTTAGCATATCAGCCACCACGTCAATTGCACGACGAGCGAGCCGGTCCCTACCTGTATTCAAATACATTCTAGATGTAGTGAATATGAGCCACTTGTCACGCAAGCTTCCAACCCTCCTGGAAGAGGACGCAGACCTTTCACATGCATCAAATACTTTGGTATCGCCGATCGGTGATCCACGATGCCGCCACCAAGTCCTTCTCCACAACTCGCTCTACAGCCCACTCCCCATTTGGGAAGACACCCAAGAATTCATGGTTTAATGATGAGTGCCAAGAGATGAGATCTCATCTCATGCGCGAGCAAACCTTGGGACATTTTAACGAGGTCGAAGGCACAGCTGATCTACCAACACTTGACACAATGTAAGAGGTGAGCTTTCCTATCACACAAGGTGGATGAGGTGATTCAATCTTTTCGAAGAGGTGACTCCACATTTGCTTTGGGGCTCCTATCTAAAGGGAAATCACCTATCCCCATCACAAATCCTGATGTGTGGCACACCTATGCAACATCCATCTATGATGCACCGTCTCAGACACCATCGGATATGTCTGCCCTTCCCAAACCCACCACTTGCAAACTATTTACAACACAAAATGTGTGAGCTGCTCTACATTGGCTTCACAACATGACGGCTCAAGACCACGAGGGGCTATGAACTGAGCACTTTGCACATGGACAGGAGGTCCTGGCCCCAATCCTAGCAGAGATGTTCAATAATGCTCTCACAGTTTCCCCCCTGCTTGGAGTACCACCACCATTGTGCCGATACACAAAGCAGAAGACCCCATGGATATTGGGTACTACTGCACTCTCATGATTGGTCATACACTGGCCAGGATATATGGGTCATACTAGAGAGAGATCAGCTCCTACACAAAGGCACATGGACCAAGGGCATAGGGGCAGGCTGGTTTTTGGAGACAGCATTCCACCCTTGATCACATCTTCACCTTGCGGGCAATCATCAAGGAGGCGAGGTTGAGATCCAAGAAAGTTTACGCTTGATTTGTAGACTTTCGAAAGGCCTTCAGTATAGTCCCACCATTTCGCATGATCACGCGACTTCAGGAGATGCACATCCCAGGAGACATTATATGGGGTGTGATGAGCCTATATGAGTAAGACATGAAATGGGGAGTGATGAGTGTATGTGTCAGTCAGAGGGAGAGTACGCGCTCCTGAAGGCCTATCAGATTGGATCGAGAGCACGATAGGGCTAAAGCAAGGATGCCTTCTCTCACAAACATTGTTTGGGCTATACACTGATGAGATCACGACCTTCATTGCCGTACGGGAGGTAAGGGGTTGTTGCTGGCCAACCTGATGATACAGATATTGCAATACGTAGATTACATTGTTCTCCTATCCTCCTCAGCTGCAGGCCTACAGAGACACTTAGACGCTCTAGAGGTGTTCTATCGAGAGAGACCTGACAGTCAACCTTAGCAAGACCAAGGTTATGACTTTCAACACCTCACGAGCAGTTCTTTACCGACACCGCTTTACTTGCCGAGGGAAGCCACTGGAGATTGTGCAGTTGTACACTTATCGAGGGGCAGTATTTGTAGGTCCAGTCTTCACCATGACTCCTACAGCGAGGGCGCAACTTACAGGGGGTAGGGAGCTCTGGCTCAACTAGAGAGACTATGCTTTCAAGCACATGTCCAGGACCCCCTGACGAAGGGGTGGCTATTCGACACATTAGTGAGACCGACAGGCATGTACGCAGCACCCTTCTAGGGGGCGACTTGTCAATGACTGAGTGGTGGTGCTTCAAGACATTGCAAGTGACTATGGGGTCCAAGATGATTCAGGGCAAGCCCTCCGTTCCCCACCAGATCATACAGGCAAAGTTCGGCAGGACACCGCTCCAGGTTGATGCCATCTTCTAGACGACCACTTATCTCCACGAAATCTAGGCATTACCTACAGGGAGACTACTGAGATTGGCACTAGAGTCGTCTATAGGACTAGCTTAGAGGAGAGTTAGCATGGCTTGGTATGCACGCATATCTAAATGGTTTCGCAACCTAGATATTCAAATGGATCGTCTTCCCCCCCCCCCCCCCCTTTTCAATACAACTTAGATACCCCTGATCATCCAATCCCACAAGAGGAGATCAATCGTATTGCACGGCTAGACCTGCTCTAGTTTCATACATCACGGACTTAGGGGGGGGACCAAGAGTTTCCCACCAAGATCCGATCCTATCGTGATCACTTCCTAAGATTATCGATAGATGGAGTGATCATCAAACCCCAATACTTGGAGGACCGACGAGTCTTTCATGCTCTAAGGATTGCCATTGGACAAAAATGGTTCTCGTCCCACCAGCTGTAGGGAGAATGATAGGTATACCCAAAGAGCAACGGATATGTAAGCAATGCACCTTAGAGGAGATGGAGACAAAGGAGCACTTTCTGTGTACTTGCCCTATATATTATGAGATCCGAGATCGATACCACTGCCTATTTCAGGAGACACACGGGTTTGGGCCTCTCTCCCGGCTGATTCAATACCAAGACCAGGTTTGTGTTGGCCTCTATTTGATAAAGATGAGACGACAAAGAGAGACTCTATAACAGCGCATCAGAGAGCAGGAGGAGACACTAACACACGAGACGAAGCTAGATCAAGCCCAGCAACATTTATAGACTTTTAGACATTCGAGTCTATCCCTGGACATAGTGGAGTTGAGGAGGAGGAGATAGAGCATATGAGGGCTGAGTGGGTCAGTGGAATGAGACGACAAGGAGGAGAGACATTGCTAGAGATGCAGAGGTGGACCAGAGCACGTATAATGGAGGTTCAATCCATCACAACTGTTTTTGGAGGCGACCGCCTGATCAAAGGAGTCACCATCAATATGGCTCGTCGGATACAAAAGTCGACCACACCCCCCACCAGCGAGAGAGACGACCCGGCAAACACAGATATGAGACATTTTCGCAGCTCGTAGGAGAGCTACCCTTGCAACGGGCTATGTAATTGGACCCTGAGTTTGGAGTACTAGTTTTGTTCTTTAGTTTGGTAGTCAGCATAAGGGCATTAGCGTGCCCTTTGCTTCGGCCCACAATGCATGAGTTATCTTTGATTTTGTACTTTGTCTCATAGGCCGGTGAGGCCTCCAGACAGACAATAATACCTCTCTCTCTCTCTCTCTCTCTCTCTCTCTCTCTCTGCAGAACGGTTGGCAAGACAAGGCAAAACACTTCCTCCTCAGGAGCACACTAATAGGGAAGCGAGACTCATGGGACATGCGAGACTCATGGGACATACACGCGTTTGCAAGTAATGTTCTGGAACTATAGAGGTTTCCCTTGGAATAAGGGAGTTAGCATTAATGCTTTCATACAGGGAGCAGACATAGTTTTTTTGGGAGAAACATGGGAAAGCGAGATATACCAAATCCCAGAAATACCAGGATATGTTGTACACACAGTGTACCAAAAACAAATCGGAAAGAAAGGGCAAGGAGGAGTAGCATGCATGGTCCAAGAACACTTAGCAGGAAAAAATCAGCATGTACATAGCTGATAAATACAAGAGGTTTATGTGGTTGAAACTGGAATTTGGTGAATGCCCCCTCTTCCTTGCAGGATGCTATATACCTCACCATGAATCCCCTTTCTATGCCCGGAATGGAATAGATTCAAGTGAGGCATTTGAATCACTATGCATAGACATTGCAGAACTGAAAGAACTAGGCAAGGTAATAATCATGGGAGACATCAATGCTAGAATTGGACAGCTGCAATTTCAACCTATCATGCATGATGAACTGGACAAAGAAGATGCAATTGAGATAGATGACTTATGGCACAAGACTTAAGAAGATGATACCATCAATGCACAAGTAAGAAAACTCAGATGTATGATGAACGGACTGCACATGCCAGTTCTGAATGGTCTTTCCACGGTCTGACAGGATGACATGTTTCTCCGCTAGCGGGGGACACAATGTCCTAGACTATGCCCTGGCACATGTCAATGCTCTGCATGTCATAGAAACTTTCAAGATAGGAGAGAAATATCCAGAGTCAGACCATCTCCCAATATGGATGACTCTTGGTATCCACACTGAAACAGAAGTGCAGAAATTTGCAGTCAATTCAAGAGGCTTCCAAATAGACCAAGACTAAGCAGAAAGAATATGCCATCACACTGGATGCAAAGCTGAATGCATTGGCAATCACACCTACATGCGAAGCCCTCAGAGAGCGGTCCTTGATAACGCAACACAGGTTTTTGGAGCAATCCCTCAAGACAGGAAAAAAATGCATAAAGGGCTGCCATGTAAGAAATGGTATGATGACGAATGCAAGAGACTCCGCAATGGGATGAAACATATTTCTGATGCAAACCTCCACAGGCACAAGAAGAAGCAATACAATGCCTTCACGAGAAAGAAAAAAAGAAATTACATTCTGGAAAGGGAAAAATCTGATTTGCTCACCTTCATCAAGAATCCCAGAAAGGGGTGGAAACAGGTTAAGAGACAGAAGAAAAAGATGGGAAATATATCAGATAAAGAAATGCTTGAGTATGTTATCAGACTTTATAACCATGCCAATGCAACAGACATGGGAAATGAAGAACTGTCATATGCTTCAGTCAACCCTTTCACTTTTGAGGACATTGAAGCAAGGCTGAAGAAGATGGCAAATGGAAAGGCCCCTGACCACATGCACATGAGTGCTGAACTCTTAAAATGGACACAAGATAGGACACGACACTTGCTATCACACATACTGACAAATGCTCTACATCATGGCTTTCCTCTTGACTGGCAAGAGAATTGGGTTCATCCACTATTCAAAGGGGAAGCAAAAATCAGCACTTGGGCAGAAGAGGCCAAGAAGAGGGCCATTGGACAAGCAGGCTTCCCTAAAGAGCATAGGGCTGCAGATCATCTGGTCACATTAAGAGTACTCATGGATGAAAGCAGAGTCAAAGGAAAAACTCTTCTATGCTGTTTTGTAGATTTTAAGAAAGCATTTGATACAGTCCCAAGAGGTGGCCTATGGAAAAGAATGCAGGACCTCGGAGTTCCCTTCGCACTAAGAGTAGGCATCTCCCGAATCTACGAGAAAGTATCATGCAAACTAAAACAAGAGCATGGATTGTCAGCTGCATTTCAAAGTAATATGGGGGTAAAACAAGGTTGTCCTCTCTCACCTACACTGTTTGGAATCTGCATTGACAAGTTAGAAGAACTCATAAATGAATTCACAGCACAAGAAGGGGTGAAAGGACCCACACTCGGGATATGGGCAATATTGTTGCTTCTATATGCAGATGATGTGGTTCTTTTTGCTTATGACTCAATTCCATGCATCAACTACTACAGACACGTCAGGTCTTTTGCAATAAAAGTGGGCTGCAAGTTAATGTCACCAAAACCAAAATGATGACAGTATGCACCACTCAACTTGAACACCTTCCTGTTATCAGCTTTGCGGGGCAGCCCATTGAATATGTCAACACCTTTAAATATTTACGCATCGACATGCCAACCGACCACACATGGTAGCAATGTGCACAAAGAAGGTTGGATACAAGTTGGGAAAAATACTATCAATTCGAAAATGATCGCAGGCACACTGACTCCTAGAACTGGGAGATCCGGAATATGTTGTTTGATGCATATGTGGTCCAAACAGTGCTCTACGGAGTAGAATTTTGGGAAGGCAGCATCTCTCCATCTACATGGAATGAGATTGAAAAAATGCAGAAAGCATTCCTACGACGACATCTAGGAGTCAAGGCTACTACCCTGTACTCTATGCTCCTTTTGGAAACAAGCAGGAGGCCAATCGAGTTTCATGCATTGATCAAAGTGATGCAATATCTAGTGGACGTGCAACAAATGCCAACAGACAGATTATCACACAAAGCATGGACAGCAAGTATGAAACTTCAAAAAAACCATAAAAGCAAGATCATATGTATAGGATGGGGGACAGACATAAGGAAATGGGTCAGCAAATGGAAAGTGGAACCATACTTAGCTATGCCACCTGAAAAGATCATTCTACAGGTATTCCAATTGTCCTTACTATGCACCCTACATGCTCAATGGCTGACAGCAGCAAGGAAGACCAAGTTAGAATACTACCAAGATCAAATAAATCAATAGATGAAAGGCACCGAGAGAAGAGCATCCCCTTCTTTTGCTAAACGGTCAGAAATGCCAGGAGATTCCAGCTCAGGTTGGAGGCCCTCTAGACCTCCTCATTCGGATACTTTTCAGATTTCTACAGAGATGCAGAAAAACTTTTGGAGGAGACTTTGGAAATCCCTCAGGAATAGGAAAATCACGTTATTCATCTGGCTTACTATTCATGGAGGGATTGCAGTGAACTTGTGGAGATCCAGGTTCGGGGCTGACCCTACATGTCGTCGATGCCACTCAGCGGTTGAGTCAGTGCAGCACTGCCTTTGGGAGTGCACTCAAGCGAGGACGATTTGGAAGGGTGTTGTTAGGATACTTTGCATTTTTCATAGAGCACCCTTCTTCCTGACCTGGGGATCAATTGCTTGGTTGTCACTTACTAGTCCACAGGCTTTCTTCGAGGGACATGACACGGACACACCTTTCTTTGTTCGAGGACACCTTGTGGAGTCATGCTCCCTCCGTGATGTTCCGTTTACTCCATTCAGAGCTCCCCACGCTTCTGTAGACACATTTTGGGAGATTCTGGCTAGTATTACAGCATGGCATATTTGGAGAGCCAGATGTACAGAGGCTTTGGAGGACTCCCATGTTCACCCTTCTCAGACTATGGCCAGTATCTGGGCAAATACTATACACACCTTAATGGGCCTTTGGGCAAACATACAGGGAACCTCCAAGACTGCTACTGCTAGGAGGGTTGCTTTTCTCAGGGTCTAGAAGGTTCTCCTTTCTTCTCTGACTCTCCTTCGGGGATTAGGTGGCGTTTTCAGCCGCCACCTGGGATTTTTGTTTGCTCATTCTGAGCTGGTTTTTCTCATGCTTGACATGATGTACTCCCGCACTTGAGCTTGCTCTGCGGTTTTTATTCAGACTTAATGAAGCACTTTTCTTGCAAAAAATAAATCCTCTATGCTGCTCATCATTCATGAAATCAGATGCCTCTGCTCAGCCATATATCAACACTCCCATCCCTCTTCTCTATCGCAGGAATATTGCCAGATTCCGCACACGGTCACATACCTTGGCCATAGAGAAAGGAGCTTGGCTGAATTTGCCACGACATGCCAGAGTTTGCAGATTTTGTGATTCACGGAAAATCGAGACAGAGGCACATGTAGCCCTACAGTGCCCCAGATATGCACATAGCAGGGATGATTACCAGCAGATACTAGTAGACACCACACAGCTCTCATCAGTTCTCTCCACTGCCTCTCTCGTAGCATTGGGGCCTTTTGACACGTCTTTTTTCGTACCGTCAAGAACTTGAAAACTCTTGACCCCTCCACATCGGAGGAGATTTTTCGTACAGAGGATTAGGTCCCATGAGTCATTTTTGGCCCCCCGAGGAAGATAATAAATTCTACTTCTCTCTCTCTCTCTCTCTCTCTCTCTCTCTCCCTCCCCCGCCATGCTACTCCCCGCTATGCTACCTGCTCTCTCCCCACCATGCTGCTCCCCCACACCTTGCTCCCCTTGCTACTCCCCGCCATGCTCCCCTCCACACTAGCTAGCTGCTCACCCCCCCCGGCCACCTTTGCTCTCCGCCTCCACCCGCCTTGCTCGCTGCTCCTTGCTCACCCCCGTGCCACCCTTGCTGCGTACCTCCACCCCTGCTTCTGTCACACGAGCCTCGCTTGCCTCTCCAAGCGTCTCCAAGCGGTAACGGGCATCGCCGGAAACCTCCAGCCATCGTGGGAGCTTCTCAACCCCACTTCCCTGTGTGACACCTATTGCCGGGGTAACAGGGGCACATGTCTAAAACAATTGAAGAAGAAAAACGGTGGGGCAGCAAGACTTTGAATGTGCTGGTCAGAGGTCTACCTGTAGGTGATAGCCCCATGTCAGATGCCAAAACCCTCTTTGACAAGATGGGAATCAACCTTACTTGTGAATCAGCTTGGAGAGTGGGTAAAGCAGATGCACCAATGAGGCCCTTGGTTGTAAAGTTACGGACAGCCACAGATAGATCCACCCTCATGAGTACACGGGCAACACTGAAGGGGACCAAGATCTATCTAGATGAAGACCTCACACTACTACAACAGGAACATAGAAGGGAAGGAATGGTGCGGGTGATGGATGCAAGACGAGGAAAAAAGGGCAGTTTACAAAGATGGCAAGGTAATCATTCGAGAGAGGGCAGAAAGAGAAGTACGAGATGCAGGAGAAGGGGACAGCACATGACGGTGTCTGAACAATGGGACGAGTATGCAAAACAAGTGAAGATGGCAGTATGGAATTGTAATGGCACCCTTTGGTCCGACCCAAGAGGGTTCTTGGAGACATACAGTAACAGAGATATGGTCTTCTACACCGAGACACACGAGAGCCCAAAGAGAGCTGCCCACCGTGACAGGATACACATGGGATTCTGCCCATAGGAGGGAACTGAGGAGGGATAGTGGGGTACGAGGTTATGGGGGTGTGGCTGTCCTCTTCAAATCAGCTGTTAGGCCAGTTCTTTCCGTGGTTAGGAAAGAGGAACATGCACGGCACATGTGGATTAGAGTTCAGATACCAGAGGCACGGCCGATCTTCATTGCGGTGTGCTACTTTCCTCCGGATACATCATCCCATGCACATGAGGTTGCCACAGAACGGAACAACCCGTATGAGAGTATACATGATGATATCACACAATTCTCTAGACAGGGTGACACCCTCCTCCTTAGTGACTTCAATGCATGCACAGGGGACAACCAAGTGGGACTACTTGACTTTGCATCCGATTCCCTCATAGTTCTAGAGTTAGATGCAGCTGAGCTCAGGATAGTGAGACCGCAGCAGATGCTCCACACGTGACAGGGTATGGGCGGCACCTACTTGTGATGGCAGCAGTATATTATCTCATCATATACAACGGCCTCTTGAGATGGCCATCATCCAGTGGACTCACTTATTTCCCACATGGAGGGGGGACAAGCACAATGGACTACTTGATGGGCTCCCTTGTCTTCGCATCTCCAATTCCGACTTTATAGTACCCCCTCCCCCACTCAGTGCTGATCACTCATACCTGACATTCTGGATTTCCACTGCCAGGCCTTCCTTTCGAGAGGGAGACCTAACTATCAACTGGGGACTCCTATTAGAGGGGAAACGGCCCATTCTCATCACGGACCTGAGATTTGGCATAGATATGCATGCTCTTTATACGATATCCCAGATCAGATGCCACCAAATATGTCCTCTATGCCTAGATCCACTACTTGTCACTTGTTCACTGCGCAGAAAGTAAGGAATGCCCTCCTTCGTTTGCACAGCCGGAGAGCACCAGACCATGAGGGGCTACGTACACAGCACTTTGCACATGGACAGGAGGTCTTGGCCGTGGTTCTAGCGCAGCTATTCAACTATGCAGTATGTCACAGATTCCCACCTACTTGGAGCACTACCACCATTGTACTGACACATAAGGCAAGGGACCCCATGGATACTGGGAACTACCGCACTCTCATGATTGGCCACACTCTGGCTAAGATTTATGGATTGATATCGGAGAGGGCGATCAACAGTTATACAAAGGACCATGGACAATGGGCTCTTGGGCGGGCAGGCAGGCTTCCGGACACAGCATTCCACATTGGATTATATTTTTACCTAAGAGCCATCATCGAGCAGGCAAAGTCGAGATGCCAAAAGGTCTACACTTGTTTCGTGGACTTTCTGAAAGCTTTTAACACTGTCCCTCGCTCTCGCCTGATCAGGCGACTACAGGAGCTACATCTCCAAGAGGTCATGATCTAGGGAGTGATGAGTCTATACAAATCCGTCAGAGGGCGAGTCCGCGCTCTTGGGTGCTATCAGATTGGGTTGAGAGCACCATAGAGTTGAAGCAGGGCTGCCCCCTCTCACCAACTCTCTTCAAACTTTACATTGATAAGATCACATCCTTTGTTGATCGCCTAGGAGGAGATGGCTCCCTACTTGGCTGATTTTATGGTACAGATACTACTTTATGTAGATGACATAGTCCTCATTTCGTCCTCAGCAGAGGGTTTGCAAAAACACTTGGAGGCCTTGGAGATGTTCTACAGAGAGAGGGACCTGAATATCAACCTTGGGAAAACCAAGGTTATGATCTTCAACACATCCCAAGCAGTGCTGCATCAACATTGACGTCACCATAGTTTCACTTGACGTGGGGAGCCAGTGGAGATAGTTCAGTCCTATACATACCTAGGGGCAGCATTCACAGGACCAGGCTTCACAATGACCCATGCCGCCAGAGCACGACTCACACAAGGAAGGAAGCCCTGACCCAATTATAGAGACGGACTTTCCAAGCGCATTTCCAGGATCCACCGACAAAGGGCTGGCAGATGACACTCTCGTGAGACCGATTGCCATGTATGTAGCACCTTTTTGGGGGAGTGACCTTTCAGCTACTGACTGCTACTGACTGGAAAGGATTTGAAAGGCTACAAATGATCATGGCGTCTGGGATGATTCGGAGTAAGCCTTCAGTCCCCCATCAGATCATGCAGGCAGAGTTCGCCATGACACCTCTCCAGGTGGACGCCCTCTTCCAAACAATGACGTTTCTCCACAGAGTTTGGGCCCTACCTCAGTGGAGATTACCGTGACTAGCACTGGAGTCATCCCGACGCCTGGCAGAGAGAGGCTTTGATACAGCGTGGTTTACGTGGGTGTCCAGTTGGTTTGATAGCCACAGTATCCAGATGGATAGGCTCCCCCCCTTTCAATGCATGAATGCACCATCGGAGCTCCTTCCACATGATGAGATTAACCGTATCATACGGTTAGACCTTCTCCAGCTTCACACATCTCAGGCTTGGGGGGGGATTAGGAGTTCCCCACCAAGACCCAGTTCTATCATGACCACTTTCTGAGGATATCGGAGCATGGTCTCCTCATCAAGCCCCAGTACCTCAAGGATAGGAGAGTCTCAAACGCCTTGCGGATTGCTATCAGGCACATACGAGTCTCATCCCACCAGCTGCGGATTGAGGCTGGGAGAGCAGACGGCATACCTAGAGAGCAGCGGATCTGCAGACTATGCACGATGGGGAAGGTCGAGACAGAGGAGCATTTTCTATGTGTTTGTCCAGCCTACTATGAGATCCGAGGGCGATACCACTGTCTCTTTCAAGAGGAGCTCAACTTCGTACCACTCACTCAACTGATACATTTCCCCGACCAGGTTTGCATTGGGCTCTACCTGATTGAGATGCAGACACACAGAGATTCCCTTGTGTGGCAAGCCAGAGATCAGCTACAGTCGATGCCTCAAGACACCGTACGTATACGAGCCACACAAAATGAGATCGTGGGGAGGAGCTCGAGTAGAGGAGAGCACCATGGATCAGCAGTGAGGGCCGTCACCACAATGCATAGTTACCAGTGAACGCCGTTCCCCCATCCGGAACGTGTGGAACCCCGTTCCAGAGAAGAGGGAACCTTGTAACCCCCCGGAACCTGTCTGGAACATTCCAACCAGAGTGTTACCAGGGAACCCCGTGCCAGGGTACCCGAAATCCATTCCAGACCTAAACCCAACGTTCCAAGTTTAGGGTTTCCTCCTCAACCCTGTTTCGCGAACGGTGGCGACCTGTTTTCCACCATTTCGACCTGCAGCCCTCCACCTGCTCTCTCCCTCCTTCAGCAGCCCCAACTCCTCTATCCAGCAGCTCTCCAACTACTCCCTCCCTTCCTCCTTCCATCCAGCTACTCCATCCCTCCATCCTTCTACTCCCTCTCTCCATCCTTCCATCTACTCCCTCCCTCCATCCATCTACTCTTGCTTCAGCCCCCTCCCTTCCCTCAAGCCTCAAGTCTCAATCCCTCACCCTTCCCTCAAGGCTCATTCCCCTTCTCTCCCATTCAGCCTACTCTCTCAGCCCCCTTCTCTCCACCTTTAGCCATCAGCCCACTCTATCAGTCCCCTTCTCTCAATGGCTCCTCTCCATGGCATCAACCAAGACAACAAATCTCCGTGGTGGAAGGAAGTGGAGCCTGGAAGCCTCTACAACAAGTCAAAAGGAGGAGCACGCAAGTGGAGATGCAAATTTTGCCAAGATGAAAAATGTGGAGGCTCCAACCGTGTGCGACATCACTTATTGCGAGTAAAGAGGAGAAACATTAACTGCTGCCCTAGGAATATTTCAGATTCAGAGATGGCACGTTTTGAGGCACTTGCAGACAGATTGGATGCTGAGGCAGCACGGCAGAAGGTTCTTGATCCTCGAGGTCCAGCACCTTCTCCTGCTACTTCCATTTCTAGCTTCTTCTTTGCGAGTACAGCTTCACAGGCAAATGCTCCCACTTCATCAGCCCCCAAACCCGAGAGTTGTGCAGGCTAGCCTTGTGGCATCATGGCATCCTGGGAGGAGTGCATAGGTAGATGCTGCAGTGGCAAATTCTTTTATGGAGCAGATTTACCCACAGCAAAGGCCCGCAATCCTTACTTCATTGATATAATAAAGGAGATTGCAGCCTTTGGACCATCTTACACTCCTCCCTCATGTGAGGCCCTGCGCACCACAATTTTGGCAACAAAGAAGACTGCTATAGAGCAAGCTTTGACTCCCATCAAAGACATATGGGTGAAACGTGGTCACATTGATGGGAGATGGATGGAGTGATACTAGGAGCCACTCTATTCAGGGTATCATTGCATACTCCAGGGGTGCTAGCTTTTTCATTAAAGCTATTGATAGTTCAGAGGAGGGAAAGTCAGCCGAGAGGTTGGCTAGCATTTGGATGGAGTTCATTGAGTATGTGGGGGCAGATAAGGTTATTCAGTTTGTTTCTGAAGGCGAGAACTCCAACGGAGGATTTTGGAAGAGAAGTGCCCTCACCTTACCTTCACTCCTTGCATGGCACATGGGCTGAATAATCTCTTGAAGGATAATGGTAAGTCAGATTGGGTGGATCCTACCATTGATATAGGTGATCATGTTGTATATTTCATCACTCGCCATCACTACATTTTGGCTATTTTTCGTAAGATATCCCCAAAAAAGAATGTCTTTAAGTATTCCGACACATGCTTTGCTTATAATTTCATCATGTTGAAGCGGCTTTTTAAGCTGAAATCTCAATTGAGACAGCTTGTTGTTTCCATTGAGTGGGATGCATGGCGTGAACGGAACTCTGCAGGGGCTCAAAGACTTAAGTCCATTTTCTTGGATGACCTCTTTTGGGATGATGTTCGCCTTTTGCTTCAAGTTACAAAGCCAATTCTTTTGATGTTGAGGCTTGTTGATGGAGATGGTCCTTCTATTGGGAAGGTGTATGAAGAGATGGATACCATGATTGAGACCATTCAAAGTATAGATCCTTTGTATGCTTCGAGAAAGGAGGAGTTGAGGACCTTGGCAACCTCTCAGTGGACAGAATATCATTCACCTTTGGAGGCTGCAGCCTTTGTTTTGGAACCGGAACTTCAAGGTAAGGGGCAAGAAACAGATAAAGAGGTGGTGCAAGGATGGGAGAAGATATGGAGACGACTTGTCTCAAGTCAAGATGACAGGAGAAAAGTGCAGGAGGAGCTGTCATATTATAGGCAAGGAAAAGGGTTGTTTGGTTTTGGAGGATGCACAGAATGACAGGTTCAAGATTTCCTCCGTATATTGGTGGGAGGACTATGAAGCAGATGCTCCATTGTTGCAGGGTTTGGCCACTCATATACTCAGCAAAGGAGCTAGCTCTTCACCCGTTGAGCGGTTGTGGAGCAATTTTGGAAACATTGCATCGAAAAAGAGGAACAGGCTTGGGGTTCAGAAGGAAATGATCTTGTATTTGTTAATGCGAACTTGTGTTTGCTTAACAAGTTCAGGGCAGAGTGCACTCTTGAACCATATCTTGGATTTAAACCTCATGAGGACTCCGACAGTGACGCAGCAGAGGAGGCTCCTGAGCATGAGGATGATGAGGCCCAAGACCAAGATCAGGATGATGAGGCCCAGCAGGGTGAGGGAGAGGGAGAGGCCTCCATTGCTATGCCACCCTCAGACCATTAGGGCTGACTCTTTTTTTTTTTCTATACACCATGTACTTGACTCAAGAATCTGGAGTCCTATTTTGTATTGAGGCCTTCACAGGCCCGAGGCATGACCTCCGTTTCTTGTACTTTGCACATTCTATTATATGCTCTCGGATCTATAATATTCTACAGTCTTCTATGCTTTATTCACATTATTGTAAATGTGTACATTTCAGTTTTGAGTATTCTAAGAGTTCTTTGAATGTCTAAAGCTGAAATGGAAAGTTTAGAGCTGCTATTGTGGGATGGGAATAGGATAGAAATATGTATGGGACCACTTGGGACCACCTTTTCCCATTCCCCATCCTATTTATTCACATGTGCTAAGCCCCTTAGTGAGCCCTTTGCTTCAGCCCACAGTGGCTTGTAGGGGTTACATATATCTTGTATCTTGTCTCATAGACCCACGAGGTCTCATGAAGACATTAATGACGATGTTTGCCTTGGCTTCCCCCGCACTTGGACACTCAACACCATCACCCCCATCCACAAGGCAGGGGATCCCATGGACCCGAGTAACTACAGGACTATCATGATTGGACATGTGATCTCCAAGATCTATGCAGCTGTATTGGATGCGTTGCTCAGTCTGTTTGCAAAGATGAGAGGGCTCATAGCAAAGGGTCAGGCCGGTGTAAGGCGAGACCATGGGACTATGGATCACATACTCACACTCAGGAGTGTCATTGAGGAGGCCAGATCACGGAAGGAGAGGATATATTGCTGCTTTGTGGATTTCCGCAAAGCCTTTGACACAGTAACTCGAGCTCGTCTCATCACACGCCTACAGACACTAGGATTTGATCAGGAGATCATCTGGGCAGTCATGGCACTTTATGAGAGAGTCTCAAGCCGAGTTTGGACAGGCGCAGGTTGGACAGATGAGATCTTGAGTACCATAGGGGTCAAACAGGATTGTCCCTTATCACGGACCCTGTTTGGCCTCTACATCGATGAGCTTGAGACTTTCATGGGGGCTTCCGAAGGACCGGTTGCTCACTTGCCGCGATCATCATCAGAATTCTTCTTTATGCAGATGACATGGCACTCTTGTCATCCACACCCGAGGGGCTCTAGCGACACCTGGATGCACTGCAAGCTTTTTGTTTATCCCATGAATTGGAGGTCAACCTTGGCAAGACCAAGGTCATGATCTTTAACACCTCTCGATCAAACATGCAACGGAAGCAATTCACTTTCGGCGGGTCACCAGTTGAGATCGTATCCTAATACACTTACTTGGAGGTCATCTTCTCCGGCCCGATCTTCACGATGAGACCAGCGATGCAAGCCAGACTGAGTAGGGGATACGCCTCACTGGCTCGCGTAGAGACACAATGCTTCAACTCCCACTTCCAGAACCCTCAGACAAAGGCTCTTCTCTTCGACTCCTTGGTCCGATTAGCCGGTATTTATGGCAGCCCTTGTTGGGGACCTGACATGTCAGAGATAGAGTGGGCATGGGTGGAGCACCTGCAGATCCTCATGCTCTCACGGATGATCCGGGGGAAACCATATGTACCACATCACATCATTCAGGCCGAGTTTGGTGCTTCTCCACTCCAGCTAGATGCAGCCTTTCAAACCATCACATATCTACACCGGGTTAGATCATATGGGGACTGCATATCACGGAGACAAAGGTTGCCATGGTTGGCTCTCGATTCCTCCATGAGATTGGCAGCAGAGGGAGACGAGCGATGCTGGTATGCATGGACTCACAGATGGTTTGTGAGACTAGGGTTTCACATCGATAGGATACCTCCTTTTCAGTACAGTTTAGATTCCCCGCCGGTACTCCCACCCACCATCCCAATCGGGCCACACACCAAACCAGGTCATTCGAGAGGATCTCCTGCAACTACACACCTTTAGGACCTGGTTGGAGCCGAGGGAGCTTCCAGTGAAGCTGAGTTTCTACTGAGATTATTGTCTTCGTATTTCAGAGGAGGGATTCATTACACCACCCGGTACACTGAGCTTCATATGCCTCACTCACTATGGATCTCCATTGGACAGTTTCGAGTATCATCACACCGCCTCCGCATAGAAAGCGGCAGAGCAGAGGGGATCCCTAGGGAGCATTGCATATGCATATTGTGCAACTGTCAGGAGGTTGAGTGGGAGGAGCATTTTATTTTCAGGTGCCCAGTGTACTACGAGATCCGAGGTCGCTACCATTGTCTCTTCAGAGATAGGCTCCGAGCTCCTTTCCAGATTTCCTCGCCTACCCAGATCAAAGATGCCTCATGGCCTTCATTCACGAGGGGGTCCGACACAAAGAGTACTTACTCAGGCAACGGGGCTTGGCCACATCATCAGACACCTCTCAGAGCAGGGTCACAGGGTTCTTCCCATTGAGTGACATTGATCGTCCAATCTCTAGCCGCAGACGTGACAGAGACTCGGACCCGACGACCACAGCACGACACACGAGACATTGAGGAGACACACAAATCACTCTGGGGGACCTCCTGTCATCGGGACACGTCCCACGAGAGTCACGGTGGCTCTGGTCTTGCGTCGAGCCTCATGACATACGGAGGATTCCACTCCGCTCCAGTCTTTTTTTCTTTTCATTGTCACACTCATATGTATTTGATTATGTACGATCAGACTTAGGATTCAGCACGGGTAGCTCCACCCTTACTATGATTTGTATCAGGTTTTCTTTTAGTCTGATAGACCCATCAGTCTTCCGAAGACTAATAAAATCTCTCTCTCTCTCTCTCTCTCTCTCTCTCTGCCTAACAGTTGGGGAAACTGCGATGGCGGATGCCCAAGCATTGATCACTAAGATGGGGTTCAATATTACTAAGATGGGGTTCAATATTACCTTCGAGGGAGCTTGGAGAGCGGGAAAGGATGATGCACCAATGAGACCTATGATAGTGAGATTCCAAACACTAGTAGACAGAGAGGCTACGGACTGAGCACTTTGAACACGGGATGGAAGTCCTGGCTCCATCCCTAGGGCCACTATTCAACCATGTTGTTTGTCACGGATTTCCTGCCGCTTGGAGCACCACCACCATTGTCATGATAAAAAGGTCGAGAGAACCCATGGATACCAGGAATTACTACACGCTCGTGATTGGCCACACACTGGCCAAGATCTACGGATCAATGCCGAGAGAGAGATCAGTAACTTCACAAAGACACACCGGTAGCGGGTCTTAGGGTCAGCCGGGCTCAGGAGATAGCACTCTACTTTGGATCACATCTTCACTCTACAAGCCATCATTGAGGAGGCGAGATCAAGGTTCCAAAAAGTCTACACTTGTTTCGTCGACTTTCAAAAGGCCTTCGACACTGTCCCATGGGCTCGCATGATCACGAGGCTTTAAGAGAGGCAAAACCCTACAGTCATGATATGGGGGGTGATGAGTTTATATGGGCATGATGAGTTTATATGAGACAATCAAAGACAGAGTATGCGCTCCACGAGGTCTATCAGATTGGGTTGAAAGTACGATTGGAGTGAAGCAAAAATGCCCCCTCTCACCGACACTGTTGGACTATATCGATGAGATCACTACCTTCATTGATAGTTTAGGTGGTGAGGGATCATCGCTCACTAACCTAATGGTACAAATACTACTATACGCTGATGACATAGTCCTCATATCCTCCTCTACTGCAAGTCTCCAGAAGCCATAGTTACCAAGGAACGGGAATGTTTCGGGAACGGGGGGGTCGGAACGGGAACGTTTCGGGAAGGGGGAACGTTGGAACAGGAACGGGAACACCACATCATATGACACATCATCAAATCACATGGAAAGATACCAAAGTATGCTAAGCAAAACCAAATGTAGCAGCTTTAAGATTTCCATTTGATCTTTATACTTTTAAAGACGCAAAATCCTTAGAAATCTGAACTATAAATCAATGTAAATTGCAATGTGCAATGTGCATAAACTTTAAAGTTTAAAGCTTTAAGTCATAGAATTGCAGATCATAGAGGCTCGAGCATATAATATGCAAAATACAACAAAATAAGGCCATGCCTCAAGCCTGAACAGAAGGCCTCAATACCAAATAGTAAATACAAAAAAGGACTCCAGACTCTCGAGTCAAGTACATGGTATATAGAAAAATAGAGAGTCAAGCTTGCCACCTAATGGTCTACCGGAACAGAGGACTCTCCCTCATTCTGCTGAGCCTGATCTTCAGCCTCGACCTGGGGGTCATCATCCTCATGCTCCTCCTCAAGCTCAGCCTCAGGAGCACCCTCTGCATCACTGTCGGAGTCCTCATGTGGTCGAAATCCAAGATACACTTCAGGAGTGCAATCTGCCCTGAACTTGTTAAGCAAACGCAAGTTTGCATTGCCAAATAAAATATCATTTGCCTTCTAAACCCCGAGCCTGTTCCTCTTTTTTGTTGCAATGTTCCCAAAATTACTCCACAACCACTAAACGGGTGAAAAGCTAGCCCCCTGGCTGAGTGTACGAATGGCCATACCCTGCAACAATGGAGTATCTGCCCCATAGTCCTCCCAACAACAAACGGACGAAATCTTGAACATGTCTACCTGTGCATCCTCCAATCCAAATAACCCTTTTCCTTGCCTATAAAATGACAGCTCCTCCCACACCTTCCTCCTATCATCTGCACTTGGGACAAGTCATCTCAATATCTGCTCCCATCCTTGCACCACCTCCTTATCTGTTTCTTGCCCCTTCCCTTGAAATTCTGGATCCAAAACAAAGGCTGCAGCCTCTAAAGGTGAATGATATTCCGTCCATCGAGAGGTTGCAAGTGCCCTAATCTCCTCCTATGCTGCAATCTCCTTCACCATATCAATGAAGTAAGGATTGCGGGCCTTCACTGTGGGCACATCTGCTCCATAAAAGAATCGGTCCATTGCTGCATCTACCTGTGCCCTCCTCCCAGGATGCCATGAGGCCACAAGGCTAGCCTGCACGACTCTCGGAGCCCCTGAACTCGCAGCCTTTAAAGGTGTGGATGAAGCTCTACTCCCACAGAAGGAGGCAGAAATGGAAGTAGCAGGAGTTGCTGCACCTGGGGCTGGTGTTGGCACTGGTGGTTGACCTCGAGGATCAAGAATGGCAGGTTGCTTGTTTGCCTCCATGTCCAACTTTTCTACAAGTGCCACAAAACGTGCATGCTCATGATTGGGAACAGCAGGGCAACAATTAATGCCTTTATTTGGAACTTTGCATAGATGAGCTCGCACTCGGTATGCCCCTCCACTTTTACCTTTTTTACAAAAGCGGCAAAGCCACTTGCATACTCCTCCTCCTTTCGAATTGGCGTACTTGGCGACAGGATCCACCTCCTTCCACCCCTCGGATTTTTTGTCCGTGTCAATGCCTCTTGCAACAGTCATTGAGTGGGCTCCAGAGAAGAGGTAGGGAGTGTGGAGAGGGGGGGAATGGGGGGGCTGTTGGTGGAGACTTGGAGAGGGCTGAGCACCAAGTAGTGAGCAATGAGAGAAGGGGGCCGAAGGGAGTGGAAGGAGTAGAAGGGAGTGGAAGGAGAGCGGGCTGAGTGGCTGAGTGGAAGGGGCGGGGGCTGAGTGGAGAAGGGAGTAGAGGGAGAGGATACTAAGTGAAAGGAGAGGGGGCTGAGTGGAAGGATAGGGGGCTGAGTGGCTAAGTGGAAAGGGGTGGAGAAGGGAGTCGAAGGGGAGGGGGCTGAGAGGAGAAGGTTCAAGGGAGTAGAAGGAGAGGGGCTGAGTTGAAGGGAATGGAAGGAGAGGGGGCTGAGTGGAAGGGAGTGGAAGGAGAGGGGGCTGAGTGGAAGGGAGTGGGAGGCGAGGGGGCTGAGTGGAAGGATTGGGAGTAGAAGGGAGTGGGAGGGAGGTTGGAGAGTGCGAAAACCCCCCATCGGCGGCTATATATGTTCCTGCGCAACCCTAAACTGGGAATGCCAAACCCTAGACGTTCTGGCCGTTCCTTGGCCGCGTTCCCTAGCGTTCCCAAAACTGGGAACGTTCCCTGGCATTCTCAGGTGTTCTCAGTAGGCGCTCCACCTAGGAACGGCGTTCCCACATTTCAGGAAGATGGAACGCCGTTTCCTAGTAACTATGCTAGAAGCATCTAGAGGCCCTAGAGGTGTTTTGCAGGGAGAGGGACCTGATAATCAACTTTGGCAAGACGAAGGTTATGATTTTCAACACCTCACTAACAATGCTGCATCGACATAGTTTCACCTACCGAGGTGAGCCCGTAGAGATTATGCAGTCCTACATATACCTTGGAGCAGTTTTCTCAGTATCAGTTTTCAAGATGGTCCACGCAGCCAGAGCACAGCTCACACGTGGCCAGGGAGCTCTAGCTCGACCAGAGTGACAGTGCTTCCAGACACATTTCTAGGCCCCCATACAAAGGGATGGCTCTTTTATATACACGTGAGACCGACAGCCATGTATGCAGAACCCTTTTAGGGAGGTGACCTCTCAGCGATAGACTCGAAGAGATTTGAGAGATTGCAGGTGGTTATGGGTTACCGAATGATCTGGAGTAATCCATCAGCCCCCCATCAAATTATACAAGCAAAGTTCGCCATGACACCTCTCAAGACTGATGCTATCTTTCAAACAGTGACATGTATTCATAGGGTTTGGGCTCTACCTAGCTGGTTATCGCGGAGATTGGCACTATGGTCGTCGCGATGACTTGCAGACAAAAAGGTCAATAAAGCTTGGTATGCATGAGTTTCCAAATGGTTTGATAGCCATGGTGTCCAGATGGATCGACTCCCGCCCTTTCGATACGATTTGGATGCCCCATCCTCCCTGATCCCACGAGATGAGATCAACCATATCATACGGTTAGATCTATTACAACTTTACACAGCACAGACTTTTGGTTGGGAAGGGGGGGGAGGGCAGGGGTTCCCCACCAAGAGGAGAGACTGATCATCAAACTCTCATACCTGGAGAACAAACGCATCTCACATGCACTAAGGATTGCCATTGGACAGATAAGAGTCTCGTCCCATCAGTTGGGGATAGAGGCAAGTAGAGTTGCCGGCATACCGAGAGAGCAACAGATATGCACACTTTGCACACTGGGAGAGGTGGAGACAAAGGAGTACTCTCTATGCATGTGTCCAGCAATTATGAGATTCGAGGGCGGTACCATTGCCTATACCAGGTGAGGCTTGGATTTGGACCTCTCTCATGCCTGATCCATTTCCAGGACCAAGTCTGTGTCGGTCTTTATTTGATGGAGATGCGAAGACAGAGAGAGACTCTTCTAAGACAGATTCAGTCTGTGTCGACAATATTACCTGAGCCAAAGAAAGATGCAGCCAAGCAACATGTCATAGATTTATATGCCTTTGAGTCAGCCCCGGGACACAGCGAAGTGGAGGAGGAGACAAATGATATGTAGGAGAAGAGTGGACTAGTGGGAGGAGAAGGCATGGAGCAACAGAGTAGGGAGTGCTAGACCACGCATCATGGAGGTCCAGGTTATCACAGCCTTTCTTCGAGGTGAGTGCTAGAGTCCAGGGATCACTCTTTGACATGGGGCACCGAATACAGAAATCTCAAAGACTAACCCCCCACCCCCCCCCCCCCACCCCCAGGCTCAAAGTGAGACTACCCGACAAACACAGCTGCAAGATATCCTCAGATCTCATAGGAGAGCCACCATGGCACCTGGATATGCTTTCTGAGTCTCTGATTTCCCAATGTGTACTAGTTCTGAGTTATGTTTTTCTTTGAGATTTCTTAGTACTCTACAGGGGTCTTAGCGAACCCCTTGCTTCAGCCCACAGCGGCTCGTATGGGTCACTTTGAGATTGTACTTTGTCTCACAGGCCCGCGAGGCTTTCCGAAGATATTGATACATCATTCTTTCTCTCTCTCTCTCTCTCTCTCTCTCTCTCTCTCTCCATGCATGGATCAACGCGAAGAGACACAAAGGCTGGCAAAAGCGCGCATGATAGAGGTCCAGCCCGTCGCTGCTCTACTCGGAGGAGACTGTCTGAGCCAAGGTGTCACTCTTGACATGGCCCACCGAATACAAAGATGGCGGCGACAATGCCTTACGCCACAGCCAGATCGGCAGACGCAGATACAAGGCATTTTTGTGTCCCGTCAGAGAGCCACCATGGTGCCCAGATATGTATTTGGAGCACTAGCCTTGCATGGCTGAGTTTTGAGTTTTGAGATTATTTTGTTAGCTTAGCACTCAGCAGGGGCCTTAGTGAGCCCTTTGATGCAGCCCACAGTGGCTCGCATGAGAAATTTTCTTGATTGTACTTTGTCTCATAGGCCCGCGAGGCCTTCCGAAGATGTTAATACAACTCTCTCTCTCTCTCTCTCTCTCTCTCTCTCTCTTCACGTGCTAGTAAGAGCCCAATCATATAATGTAAAGACTCATAGCCTATTGGACCACGAGACTGAGGAAGGGATGGACCTTGGACCAATTCTAGGCATACATAATTTAATTATTGAAACACGTAAAAATGATGCATGAGGATGCCTCCTGATAATGAGTATGAGGTGAACTCAACTTGGATGATTTGGATGAAAAATAATAGCACACATAAGAGAGAAGAAGCCGATGTTGCTTGCAAGCACCCAACTACAGAGGGTCTACCTGGATTAAAATATCCATGGGCAGGTGCCCTTCTATGTTTCTAGCTAGTTGTTATGCTAATATCCTCGAGGAAGATGGCGGATGTGATGACTACAAAAGCTACAGGTGCAGATGCACATATGCTACTAACACATTAACATTGGCATAATAATGAGATGCAAAGTATCATTCTAAACACCGCCGCAGCGCAGTCTCGGGCGTGACCACCTATCATCGTGCAGCCTTTTGCCGTAGCCTTTGCTCATGCAAATCATAGGTTGGCTTGGAGAGACCACCGTGCTAGTTTTTGGCATAAGAATAAGACGTAATCTATCATTTTGAGCATCGGCTTAGCGCAGTCTGTGGCCTAACAACCTGTCATCACCCAGAATTCAAGGTTGTCTTGGAGAGACCACCGCACTGGTTCTTGGAGTTATAGCTCTGTTACGTATTTTTACGTAATACAGGAGGAGTTCTATGACAACCAGTGCGCTAGCAAGTAGAAGGAGATCTTTGACAGCCACCGCCCTAGTTCTTGGAGTTATATATTTGTGTACCAAGGAAAATGTATTTCCTTGTGCAACTAAGCAAAATGCAATTGACGATATGGCCCTTGAGGGATCCCCTTTAGGGGAGATGAAGGAGATGCCAAGCAGCAGGCAGATAGGCACATTTGCAGATTGGCCATGAACAACCCCGAGGAAATTAGCAAAACTTGGCTTCTTTTTGGTATGGTTGGTTGTGCAAGTAGTTGTAGAAAATTTCTAGAAAACATATTTTTTCCCAGCGATATAGATCCCAATTTTGAGATTTAAATTAGGTTGTAATGCAGAAGAGCTACAACTTTTTGTTAAGCATAGCGAACCCCCCAACCTTGCAGTAGCCTTCTCCCCTTCTTTTCATCTGCAAGTTAGAGGATCTATTCCACCCCATCTCTTGAGACTTCCGTGCATCTGTACGGAACTATATGACACCGTTCACCAACTGTGCGGAAAGATCGCACACTGCAAATTGCACTTGTGGTTTGTGCCCATTCCAGGAGGGATTTCCAAAGTGTCTTGATCTGTGTGCAATAGTTTTGGGCTGCATGGAGCCACCTAGGTGTGCATGAAGCCTACAAATACAGCTGCTTGCTGCTTCCTTGCATGTGCTCACTTGTTCCCCTCCTTGGGTTGCCATTAGAGAACTTGCTTTGCAGAGGATTACTCCGAGACTGCTAAATGCACCTTGTGGTGCATGCCAATTCCAGGAGGGGTTTGCAAGGTGCCTTGATCTGTGTGTAATAATTTTGGGCTGCATGGAGCCACCTAGGTCTGCATGAAGCTTGCCCCTTCCTTCCATGTGCTCCCTTGTTCTCCTCCTAGGTCACCTTTAGAGCACTTGCTGCGCACAAGATTACTCCAAGGGGATTGCTTTGATGCCACTTGAATGAGTTAGGGAGAGGAGAGAATACTACTGCTGGATAATTGTCAGAATGAATTGCATACTGAAAACCTCCAGCTAGCAGTTTATCCTAGAATGACACTGGCATGCCATGTGTCCGGTGCTAAATTTATAATGTAATCATAAGCTACAGGACTCTGGGACCTTGACCACTCGGTCTTATTGATGCAAGTAAGCTAGTGCTAAAGACAATCATAATGGATTATAGGTTACAAGGCCAAGTAATAGCATGATTAATATTGAACTGGGTTACAGTAACATCAACACACAGGGTAACCTGATAATAGAAACCATGGACGCATATGTTGCACCTATGAATTCTAGCTCACACACTCATTATGCAGTAAATCATCACCAGATAATGTATATTCATCTTATAATTGTAACACTCTCTTCGTATTCTTGAGTACAGCTTTTTGGTAGAAGATTCGATAGTAGAATATCTTCAATTGTCTCGCCAACCTCATACATGAGCTGTCACTTACCCCCTGTAACAAGCTGGACTGACCCATCTGTCATCTTCAATAAAACATAAGGATCTACAATCGAAGCATAAGCCACACAAACACTCTCTGATTTTGGCGTCACATCTGCTTTCAAACAAGGCGCTTCAATCCGAAGTTCTTGAGTCATGTATGCCCCATCAAGAAGACGTACACCTCGTGAATAAACCTGCACAACACGTCGCCTGCATATGCATGATGAGAACAAATGGGGCATAAGATATCGGCACACAAGCGATGAAACTTATTATTTGTTGTAAAAAAAGCGTAGCTACCAAAAGTGTAAAATATGTCAAAATTAACCACAACCAAGGGAAAAAACAACAAAGCCCATATTTTTCTTAGAACATAAGGAGCGCACAAGAGTGTTGAGTGAAAGCTGAAGAGACATCCACAACTAAACCATGAACAACACTTGTTATTAAGAAAGTGTGACTTGATTATGAAACTCTAGCCTCATATTAAAGCGTGATGGCATCACATGATAAGCTAGATGAGTGTGAAATTGTCAAGGAAAAAAAGATAGAGAGAGTTTCTATCACTTTGATGAATCGAGCACTTGATCAATCGATCACAAAGTCCAGCTCAAAGTACTTCAATGTCCAATCAGAAAAGCACGTATGGTGGTTGAGCTCATTTGAGGTATGTAAACTATCGGCTTCCAAATTAGTCTTTGCTCAAGATGTTGTAAATTTTATATAACATGTCTTGCAAACCTATGGTTTGAAATGAGAGGTGAAGACTGACGACCATGCAATACTTTATTAGGTATTTCATCAAACAGGTATACCATCAATTATAAAGAATCAAGTCCAAGGACGTCATCTGCATGTTCCAGGGAAGGGTGTTTTGCAAATTGAATGGCATATGTTAGGTGATCTGAAGACGCTGAAGTGTATGTTCAATATAAGCAAAAGGGGGTAACTCAAAGTCTCCTTGCTTGTACTGCAACGAACCAGTACATGTCTTAGATTCTAAATGGTGGAAAAGAGCACCTAACAGACATAAAGTAGATAAAAATTTCAAAGCACTTCTTGAGATCCCATTATGCAATGTTCACATTTGTACATTGCATGCATTATGTAGGATCATTGAGAAACTAGTTTTCCTATATATTGGATTTGCACGAAAACTTTGCCTCGAGAGCAAAGATCCATCAAGCTTCACATTGTCATTCAAAATAACCACTCTATAATCCTTTAAGTACCCACCCTAATTCAATAAAGCCTACGTCATCATTTCCTTCAAGTTCCATCAACGAAATGGCTAGAGTATCCCAAAGACGTGTGCTCAATAAAGTATCATGAGAGCATATGTCCATCCTAAATGAGGACATAGTAAACTAAAGGAGTACAAACACAAATATTATTTTACTACCTCAATATTTTTGCATAGACATACCCAAGAGAGCTTTTTTTATAGAAGCATGTGTGAAGATATCAACCACATTTGGTTCAAAATCAAACAACCACATGTAGTATGAAGAAACTATCAATCGTGATCCTTAGTAAGCCCCTCTAAAGGTGGCACTCTTATCATCTCATAAACTCCACATAAACTTCTCGACCTCTTGGGAAAGTACAAGAGGAGACCAATGTCAAGATGAAACGAAATTGAATCGTCTGTCCAAACTCCACATGCACGATGAAAACTCTTTAGGACCCAAAGCATCCATGCCATCTAATGTGGTTTGTCGAAAAAAAGTCCTAGTGTCTAACGTGTTGAATTACTTTCTAAAATCAAGAAAACAATTGTACACCTTTTGGGACGATGCTTGCTTTCCCCTTTGACTATCCACGTAACAATGTGATCTTCTTAGTAGCTATTGCAATGGAAACTTGCATATAATTTAGCCCACAAACTTGTAGATATATATTATCTAGGGGTCGTTCCTCTTCTGGGTATGATATCGGCACGGGTCTCCTTATTATGGTACAGATTTTGTGAAAATAGATGCTTATGTGGAAGAGTTTTGTGTCTCTCGTACTCTCAAACATTTCTAATATGTTCATTATGGCACTCTGTATCACAGATCAATCAATCTACACTCTCCTAGGGTTGTTTGTGAAGTCTACATGGACATCGTTATTCAAGGTAAGCTACAAATATTTTTAAAAGGTTCTCGTCTATATTGAATGCTGTGTACAAAGTCGATAACCTAAGGTTGTGAAAACATTTCCCAAGTCTCAATCCCCAAAAGAAAAAAAAGCACGTAAAGTTCTTACTCTCAATCTCTTGTGAGGTCTCCAAGCGTCTATTACGAGAGGGCTGAAATGTCAAATGTGTCACTAAAACGCATATTAGACTTAGTAGCACCACTAGGATCAAAAGGAAATTCAGCACCCTTCGTGGCTCCAGTGTCTGGAGCTTCTTCTGGCTCACGTGCTCGCTCCATCTCATCATGAGAGGCATCCAGGGAGTCTGTAGCATCTACCAATTCCCCATCGTCATATAGCTCAATGATCATGCTGAGTTTGGGTGCCCCAGTGTTGCGTATCTTGCAAACATCTCAATGCTCAAGGGTCCAATTCTGACTTTCATCCCCAGCATTTGTCTTACCTCCTGGCTTGGCATCTAAAAATCTGTCGGGCTTGGCATATGGCATCTTGTTGCCCAATACAATAGGAAATCTGGGAAATGTGCTGCTATAGACTTCTTATAATGCCAATCAGCCCATTTAGGCGTCTTTTCAGAATCATACGCAGTCCTATGAGTGCTGCCCATTGCATTCTTATCTCTGCTAGCATACTTAGGCTCAAAGACCTCTGCAAGTTGGGTAGCTCGCTCAATGGTCTGAGGGTTATGTGCCCTCACATCTGCAGCCAAAGGAGAGTGCAGTCCTTGTAAAAAACGCAGAAATTTTCCCTTTTCAGATATGTCCAGCACAAACAAGAGAGCCTCCAAAAACACTGCCGATACTCCTGGACCGTTCCAATCTCTGATAAGGCATAGAACTCAGCTAAGTACTGCTCTAATATGAGCGAGGAAACGAAGGTAGTGACCATGAGTTCTTTGAATCCCTTCCATGTGGTTGGATTTTAAGGTGAATTGCTCATATAACGCCACCATGTGTGAGCATAATCCTGCATATGCATGCTAGCGAAAATGATGCGATCCTCATCAAACTTGGGGTAGAAGCGGAAGTAATCTTCCAGCTTCATGAGCCACTCCTCCAGCTCATTAGGTGTGCGAGTGTTCCCTTTGAACTTATGCACTGTGAGCTTGTCTTTTACATCCTTGGCTAGATAGTTCTTGTTACTGTAACCACCAGATGAGTGGGCATCATCACGCTTAAGATTCACATACCAAGGAAAGGACATCTCATCACATATATCCTCGGGCAGGGCTCGGTATGACTGCAAGGAATCTGAAAGCATCTCATCAAGAGTGGCTTGCTGCCCGCCACTTACCCCTTGCTACATAGTAGCACCATCCATTTGCTGCGCGGGCTGCGTGTGGCTGTATGTGCTCACTTGCGGAGCAATAGGGGCATGTATCCCAAACTATGTATGTATGCCAAACACATCCCCCTGATATGATGGCAGGCCAAAAGGCTGAGAAGAGGATTGACCTCTCTCCCAAGCGAATGGGCTGCCCTACAAACTAAAACTGGTTCCCAGCATACTGACTAGTGAAGGCAAAGGAGCAGCAAAAGGGTGTAACCCAATCAAAATAGATTGCTCCATCTACAAAGGTGCAGAGAGCTGTAAACTGTAAGATCGCCTCAGGCCGATAACAGGGTCAGTGTTGTAGAGAATGCGACCTCAATGCCTCAATAATCCCCATACGGGGGAGCAAGCTGCTCAAACTAAGACTAACTAAAGGGCTGAAATCCCCCTAAGCATTGGGCATCTACCCTAAAACTGCCACATGGTGCGAAGAATGCATCCTCGCTGTCCGACTGGTCCCCATGCTGGGGCATAGGATGCACCAAGCTGCTAGCCAATCCGCTAAGAGATCTGCTCACCAATCTGCTACCCCAACTGAAGAAATGTATCATGGATCTTGGAGGATAATGCTTCCAAAAACAATGCATGCGCATCCCGAGACGCAAGAGAGAGAGAGAGAGAGAGAGAGAGAGAGAGGGTGAGTAGTAGGGACATCTATACCGCCAATGGAGCGACCACTATGGAAGGCAAATGCTCATGCTGAGCAACCTCATCACTGTGGTCTCCTCGATCTCTGAACCCGCTGGGCTATGTTCAAAGTGACCCCTCGTCTCGGGCAATCTCCAACGAGGAAAGCTATGTGGAAGGCAAATGCTCATGCTGAGCAACCTCATCACTGTGGTCTCCTCGATCTCTGAACCTGCTGGGCTATGTTCAAAGTGACCCCTCGTCTCGGGCAGTCTCCCCTGAGGAAAGTTGTGATAGGTCCAACCTCAATAGAGTATGCTCTAGTTGCTTTCCGTGCTGCAGGTGGTCTTTGCGCCCTCCCTCAGTGATCCTGGCTGCTCACATACCAGCTAGCTCCTCCTCCACCCTGCTATGTCCTAGAGCTGACTCAAATGCATAAACTTATGTGACAAGTCGTCGTGCCCTATCAGCCTCTATATCCTGTGGTCTGATCGCATCCTGTTGCTCTCTAATCTATCGTACAAGAGTCTCCCTGTGTTGACGCATCTCAAGTAGATGGAGGCCGATGCAAACCTAGTCATGGAAGTGGATCAATCGTGAGAGTGGACTGAATCCTGGTAGAGGCAATGGTATCGTCCCTTGATCTCATAATAAGCTGGGCAGACACAGAGAAAATGCTCCTCTGTCTCAACCACTCCCAATGTGCATGGCATATAGATCCGCTGCTCTCTCTGCATATGCATGTTGCTCTCCCCGTCTCAATCCTCAACTAATGGAAGAAACACGAGAGGCTGAGGAAGAAGGAGGTGAAGGTGGTGGTGGTGGTGGTGGTGGTGGTGGTGGTGGTGGTGGTGATGATGATGATGATGATGATGATGATGATGATAAGGGTATAAGGGAAAGGGTTTAAGTGAGCCAAAACAAGCAAAATTTGGAACGTTATTCTCGAGTGAGGGATGTGTGACCGCCCTCACGTGCTTTCTCTGCCCTCTGCCTTCTAATGCTCGTGCATTCAACATCATCACTCTCATGCTATCCCTCCATTGCCACCATGTCACCAATTATCCCCCCAGGCCCACCCCACCGTCCACCTCATCCTCCCTAGTGCTTGCCACGTTGCAATTCCCTTGCTCCACTTCATCCTCCCCTCCAAGGTAGGTGTCATGTGCCAGTCCAAGGCGCCCCACCCCTCTGCCCCATGTGGCAAGCCAAGGCTTGGTGGGTGACATGGCCCGCCATCGGTGGCCTCAGAGAGCAGGGTCCACGACTATCCTCAATGCATGCGAGACTCCTCTAGCCTCGAGGTACTGGAGTCTGATGATGAATGCCTCCTCCGATACTCTCAGGAAGTGATCACGATAGAACTGGGACTTGGGGGGGAGCTCCTGAACCTCCTCGCCCAAGTCCGAGATGTCTCAAGCTAGAGGAGATCTAACCGTATGATACAGTTCATCTCATCTCACAGGATTGACTCACGGAGTGCGTCCATGCTGTACTAAAAGGGAGGGAGCCTGTCCATCTGAATACCGTGCCTGGCAAACCATATGGATATGCGTGCATACCATGTGTCTGCTCCACTCTCTGCTAGTCATCTGGATGACTCCAAGACCAGTCTTGGTAGTCTCCATCGAGGTAAGTCTCAAACACTATGGATGAATGTCACTGTCTAAAGAATGGCATCAACCTACAGAGGGGTCATGGCAAAATATGTATGTACTATCTCATGTGGAACTAAGGGCTTACTCTGAATCATCCTAAATTCCATAATCACATGTAGCCACTCGAAATTCCTCCACTCTACCCACCTTGGGCACGAACTCTACCTCTAAATCAACGTCTCTGAATCTGCATCTCCTGTAGTTTTCTGATCATACGGGATTGTGGGGCAGTGTCAAAGGCCTTTCGGAAGTCTACAAAGCATGTGTAGACTTTCTGGTAACTAGACCTCGCCTCCTCAATGATAGCCCTCACAGTGAAGATGTGATCTAGAGTAGAGTGCTGCCTCCGAAATCATGTCCTAGTGCCCACTATCCCTTCCTCTGTAATACCGATCCATAAATCTTGGTCAGAGGATTACCAATCATGAGGGTACGGTAATTCCAAGTCTGCATAGGGTCCCCGGCTTTGTGTATTGGCACAATAGCGGTGGTGCTCCAAGCAGGTGGGAAGCCGTGACAAACAGCCTGGTTGAACATCTATGCTAGGACCAGAGCTAAGACCTCCTGCCCATGTGCAAAGTGCTCAGTCCATAGGCCCTCATGATCCTGTGCTTTCCGATTGTGTAGCCGACAGAGTGCAGCCCATACATTCTGTGGGGTAAACAAGTCACAGGTGGTGGGCCTAAGCATAGACGACATGTCCGGTGGTGTCTGCATCTGAAAATCGTAGAGGGAACATGCATACCTATGCCATCCACCTGGGTCAATGATGGATTTAGGTGGCTTCCCCTCCGATAAAAACCCCACCCACTGGTCAGGTCTCGTCCTGGAAAAGATCTAACAATCTCATCCATCATGTGTGTGAGAAAGGCCGGCCTCTTGCGACGTGTCAATTGTCGAAAGATCCTCTGTGCCAGATGACGTCAGATGACCCAAGGCCTGCTTCCATGTGAGGTCGGCTTGCCTTTCCGCACTCGTTATTAGACCAAGGGGTATTGAGGCATCTTCCCATCTTGGACTCGTGTGGATCGGGTCGTGGGAAAGGATCTGGTGGCAACGTTCTGTACCACTGAGACAAGGATGTCCGAGGCACAAGCAAGGTCTGTATCATCACCAAGTAGGTAGAAGTGCCTTGGCTAGGTGACTCTCGTACACTGGGTCGAGGGAATGTCAAAGTGGATCTGGACACATGCAAGCACGAGAGGGGCTATGCCTCTGGCTGGCATAGTAGCATAGATATGGAAGACTAGGTATGAGTGATCAGCTCCGAGTGGGAGGGTTACGACAAAGTCGTGTATCCACGAGACAAAGGCTAGTAGGCCTAGTAGATAGTCCAATGCACTTGACCCACCGCCATGTGGGAAACAAGTGAGTCCTCCAGATGATGGCCATCTCTGAAGGCCATTATAGATAATCAAGTCATGGACTGCCCCTAGCTCAAGTAGATGTCGCCTATATCATGTCACCTACAGGACACCTACAAAGTCTCTCAGTATCCCCAGCTCAACTGCATCTAGCTCCAGGACTAGGTGGGGATCTCTATCATATATGAAGTCAAGCAGGGCCACCTATAAATTTCTTGTCCGTGCATAAAAGTCCCCCAATAGAAAGATGTCTCCCTGTCTGGGAAACTCCATGATGTCATCATGGATCGTCTCATATGGGTCGTGTCCATCTGTAGTAACCTCTCAGGCATAGGATGAAGTGTCTGAAGGAAAGTAGCACACCTCAATACAAATAGGTCAAGGATCCACATCCACATGTGTCGTGCATGCTTCTCTCTCTGTACCACAGATATGAGTGGCTTCATGTGTGATTTGGAAAGAAAAACTACCCCCGTAGAGCCTCATACTCCACTATCTCTCCTAAACAACCTCCTATGAACTGACTCCCATGTGTATCCTATTACTATGGGCAGCCCTCTCTCCGGGCTCTTGTGCATCTCGGTGTAAAACATAATATCTCTATCATTGTATGTCTCTAAGAAACCTCCCGGATCATACCATAATGTGCCATTACAATTCCACACTGCTATTTTCAATCCAATGTGTGCACTCATCCCATGAGCTCGACACCGTCATTATTCTCCCTCTTTCTCCTCTTCCTTATCCTCCTTGTCTCCTCTCTCTCGATGACCTCCTTACCATCCCTATATGCAGCCCATTTCCCTGCTTCTCTTGCTGCCATTACTCATACCATACCTTCCCTTCGGTGCTCCTCTGTCCATAGTCCCATGGTCTCGCCTGAGACCGGCCTAACCCTCTCCTCTGAGCCCTCTCATCTCTGCGAAGAGGCTAACTGACGCATCCAATACAGCTGCATAGATCTTCGACATCACATGTCCAATCATGATAGTCCTGTAGTTACTCGGGTCCATGGGATCAACTGCCTTGTGGATGGGGGTGATGGTGTTGAGTGTCCAAGTGCGGGAGAAGCCAAGGCAAACAACGTCTTTGAATAGCTTTGCTAGGATCGGGGCTAATGTGTTGATCCCATATGCGATAAACTCAGTGCATAGCCCCTTGTGATCCTTAGCTCGGCCATTGTGCAGTTTCAATGTCACGTCCTTGACTCCCCCTCTGGTGAACAACGTGCAAGTGGTGGAGCGATGTGTGTGTGAGATCTGGAGTGGGCTGGTGTGGGACATCATAAAGATGGTGTGCATACGTGTGCCAGACTCTCAAGTCGGTGAGGGGTGATGGATACCTACGCTCAAGGAATCTCTGCCAAAAATCCTTAGAGTTGTTGCTATACAAGATGTTCAGCAACTGCTCCTCATTTCAACGAAGAAATGCTTGCTTCTTCCGACGTACGAGACATCGGTACTCGCGTACCGTGTCCGGTGTGTTCGAGAGGTGACATTTGGTTGGAATTGTCGGCGATAAGCCTTGCACTCCGCATCGTACCAATTGTTGCAGGATACAGAACCAAGAGGTGGTGGTCTAGTCAACCGTGTGGTCTAGTCAACCGTGTGGTGTGGGTAAAGATTTGGAGGGCAGCCTCGTGGAGTGTGCGACTAATCAGGGCAGCACGGTCCTCTATGAGTGGTATATGATCGATGTAGGTTAGGAGTCTATTTAGGCGTCCAAAGTAGGCAGGTGAGAGGTTGTGATCAAAGTGTATGTCATGGTAGGTGTCGTGCTTCCTATGTGGTGTGTGTGGTGTGGCTAAGCGTGGGGTGGCGATAGAGAAGAATATGTATGTGTGATCAGCTCCTGGAGGGAGTGGTGCTACTGTGAAGTCAGTGATACATGAAGTGAAGGTAGGGGATCCCATGATGTAATCTACTACACTAGTGCCCCCCCCCCGTGTGGGAAGCAAGTAAAACCACCTGAGGAGGGCCATAGGTCAAGCCCGTTGTAGATGATGAGATCATGCATCCTGCCCAAATCAAGGAGCGCGTGTCCATATGGTGTAACAGGCCTGTGTCGGTCCAATGAGATCCTAGTCATACCTGCTCCGGTCTAGGTCCATGCCTGGTAGCATGATAGAGTCGTCTCGAAAGTCCAGGAGTGGTGCCTTGCGCGTGCTCGTCTTGGCGTTGAAGTCCCCAACAAGGAGAACTTCCCCTAGGGTTGAAAGGTCTAGGATATCCTGATGTAAGGGTGCATATGGCGATGTCTCACCCTCCTCTCATGCCACTCTGGCGAAGTGGGATGTGTCTAGCGGGAAGTAGCATATTGCTATGAAAAGGTCACGAGTGGCTGTGCGTCGGATCCAGATCCACATGAATCGGGAGTGTGCGTCCTTCCTCTCAATGGAGATGGCTCCAGTGAGGGAAGACCTATACAATACTGCGACCCCGCCTGATCCTAAAACTCCTCCTGTATCCCTCGTCTCATCCCTAAAGGCTAACTCCCATGTGTAGCCACTGATTATCGGTAGTGGACGCTCTAGGCTCTAGTGTGTCTCCGTGTAAAATACTATGTCTCATCCTATATAAGACTCCGAGAAGTTCCCTGAATCTGACCATAAGGTACCATTACAGTTCCAAATGGTGCAGGCTAGGGTCTCGAAAACTTGAGTCTCATAGGCCGTGTCCCCTTAGGGGGTACGGGTGGGAGCCCGACGGGTGCCAGTCAACAACCTACCATCTCGTACCACGGCCCATTTTCCCTCCTTGCGGGCAACATCCCGCTACTGCAAAAGAACTCATCGCTCCTCAATCTGTAGTGGTGTCAAATCCTCGTCCATGGACAGGGTGGGATGCTCTCGTAGAGTGGCTCGACGTCGGAGTGTTGCTAGTCGAGCATGTGAATCTCTGAAGCGAATGACTAAGAGCTGCTCTCGATTGGGGTCTCTCCCAACACACCATGCTCCCTGTATGCCATGGTTGGGGACCCCCATGGTGGTGGTCACAAAGATAATCGCCTCCTCCATTGGCGTCGTAGTGGTGCTAGTGCTGTCTCGTGTGATCCCTCGTATCCGGATGTTGAGGGCCTTCGAAGCCCTCTGCTGTTGCTCATGTATGGCGGCTGAAACGGTTGCCTTTGCGGGCTCTCATTTCGCCACGTCCACCCACCTAGTCGTCTCTACTATAGCCGACTGTATCGTGGCTATTCCTCCATCTCTGTGATGGGGGTCCCTCCAGACGCTACTCTCAGGGTCCCAAGCTCCTGTCGAAGCTGTGTCATGTCGTGTCTGAGCCCCTAGATAAGGGTGCCCCGCTCATGTATAATGCGGGCCTACTCCTGGGTGTATCGGGCCTGCTCCTGGGTGTAATGTGTCAGCTCTACCTGACGGGCCCGGATGCTATGTATCTCAGCCAATAGGGAGTCCCAAGCGTCTGGTGGGGGCCTAAGATATCCTGATCCAGGTGGGAATTGGATCTCAAGAGGGGTTGGAATGAAGGTGGGCTGCTCAAGTTGTACTCAGGGTGGGGATAGCGTGATCTGGGTGGGGGAGTGGTATGTAGGAGTAGCAAGGCCAGACGAGGTGATGAAGGGTGGCTGACTGAGAGGTAGAGGTGATACGAGGGAAAAGTATTGTGGAGCCGTGGCCGATGGGGCTAGTGGTGAGGCTACTGGAGAGGAGACCTGTGATGATGATGCAGGACAGGGGGAGGAGAGAGGTGGCGTACATGATGAGGCGGATGATGGTGGTGAAATATTGATGGTAACCATAAAGGTCGAGGATGTGGTGAGCGGCATGGGCTTCGTGGGCCCCTTTCTTCTGGGCTGTGGTGCAATCCACTGTCAAACCGCTCTGATTGCTGCGTTTGTTGAAGTCCTCCAGACTGAGTTGCTTTTGTGTTTTCCTCTTGTCACCGTTCCCCTTCCCCATCTCCTCGCGTATGTAAATTTGGACCGAAGGGTCTCCCGCCTAGTCCCCTATCCTCATCCCCCTTTGCCATTCATTATGGGGGAGGTAACAGTGGGCAAAGAAGGGATTGCAAGAGGGTGGAGCTGCAAGCGGAGGGGGCAAAACATGAGCACCGAGAGGGCAGGGCAGAGGAGCAGCGAGGGACAGCAAGGGAGCAGGGCGGACGAGGGAGGCGAGGTAGTAGAGCGGGAGGGGCAGAGAGGGAGGGCAGCGCGGTAGGGCGGCGCAAGAGGGGTTGTAGGAGGGCGGAGCAGGACAGAGGGGCAGGGCGGAGGGGAGAGGGTGCAGGGCGGAGGGGCAGGGCAGAGAGGCAAGGGGCAGGGCGGAGAGGTGGAGGGGCAGGGCATAGCGAAGAGGCTACGGGAGAGGCCTATGGGAAGGAGCGGAGAGGCTACGAGAAGGGGCGGAGAGGCTAGCGGGAGGGAGGAGCGGAGAGGCTAGCAGGAGAGAGGGGAGCGGAGAGGCTACGGGAGGGGGCGGAGAGGCTACGAGAGGGGGTGGAGAGGCCTACGGGAGGGAGCGGAGGAGAGGCTACGGGAGAGCTGAGCGGTTGAGCTACGAGGAGGCTGAGCGGCTGAGCGGAAGGAGAGGCTGCAAAATCTAGGAAGGAGATGATGCGGAAGGGGGGGGGGAGAGAGAGAGAGAGAGAGAGAGAGAGAGAGAGAGAGAGAGAGAGAGAAAGTTTATTAAAGTCTTCGCAAGACCAATGGGTCTATGAGACTGTGAAAAACCTCGTACAAACGAGCTGTAGTGGTGGAGCTACTAAACGAGCATCCACACCAATGCAAATTGCAGAATGGTGGTACTAAATCCTAAGTACAACATAATCATGTCGGTGGTCGACTATATATCAATCTCATATGTCGAGGCCTCGTCTCGTGGACCTGAAATGCAGCATCTAGCTATAGTGGCGATGACCCAAACTCAACTTGAATGATCTGGTGAGGAGCGGATGGCTTACCGCGAATCATCTGTGATAACATAAGAGCATGTAGCCGCTCCACCCGTGCCCACTCTGTATCCAATAAGTCTAGCCCCCAACATGGGCTGCTGTATATCCCCGCTGGACGGACCAAGGAGTCAAAGAGCAACCCCTTGGTCCGTGGATCCTGAAAGTGCGAGCGGAAGCACTACCTCTCTAGTCTGGCCAATGAAGCATATTCTCTACCCAAGTGTGCCTGCATCGCAAGTCTCATAGAGAAGATGGATCCGGAAAAAACAACCCCAAGATAAGTATATGATGAAACTATCTCAACAGATGACCCATCAAATCTGAACTACTCCTGGCGCATGACGGCTCAAGATGTATTGAAGATCATAACCTTGGTTTTACCCAGGTTGGCCTTCAAATCATGAGACTCATAAAAGGACTGGAGTGTGTCAAGGTGTCTCTGAAGCCCCTCTGCTGAGAAAGACAAGAGAGCCATGTCATCTGCGTAAAGCAATGTCCGGATCTCTGAAGCCCCTCTGCTGAGAAAGACAAGAGACCCATGTCATCTGCGTAAAGCAATGTCCGGATCAGCGTACTCGTAAGAGAGCAACCTAACCCCCCTGTCTCTACATCACTGTCTCAAGCTCGTCAATGTAGAGGCCAGACAAGGTAGGCGACAATGGACACCCTGTTTGACCCCAATAGTGCTCATGATCTCGTCTATCCACCCAGATCTTGCCCGGACTCTGCCTAAAACTCTCTTGTACAGTAGTGCCATGACAGCCCAAATGATCTCTTGGTCATAACCCAAATCCTATAGGCACCGTATGAGGCGGGCTCTCGGAACCGTGTCAAATGCCTTGCGGAAATCCACAAAGCAACAATAAATCCTCTGCTTCCGTGCCCTCATCTCCTCGATGATACATCTGAGCGTGAGAAAGTAATCCATGGTTCCATGATCCCAGGCATGTCCTGCTACTCTAAGTCCTCGACACTCCGCTAATCTGCTAACCTCGGAATCAAGTACTGATGCATAAATCTTGGACATGACATGTCCAATCATAATGGTCTTGTAGTTCTCCAAACTCATGGGATCCCTTGCCTTGTGGATGGGTGAGATAGTGTTAATGGTCTAGGTGCGTGGAAACCCCAAACAAACAACTTCATTAAAGAGCTTTGCTAAGATCAGGGCTAGGAGGTTAATCCCATATGCAATGAACTCAGTGCATAGTTCCTCCTGATCCTTCGCTCGGCCATTATAATGTTTCATTACGGCATCCTTTAACCCCCCTCCTAGTGAAGAGGGTGCAGGATGTGGGGCGTGGCATATGTGAGAGGTTAGGGACTGGCTGATTTGGGATGTCATAAAGTGTGCGTGCATAGTCATACCAGATTTGAGTGTCAATGAGTGGTGAGGGGGACCGTTCCTCTAGAAATCTCCGCCAAAAGTCCTTAGAGTTGTTACTAAACCAAATGTTCAGTAGCTCCTTCTTGTTCCAGCGAACTAAGTCTAGTTTCTTTTTACGTACCAGTCGACGATACTTGCGTAGCTGGTTCGCTCGGAAAACTGTTAGCTGACGGCGTAAAGCCTCGTGTAATGAGCGGGTGACTAGGGCAGCACGGTCCTCTAATAGGGGTATTAAGTTAATATAAGCGAGAAGTATGTACAGAGGGCCAGAGTAAGTAGGTGAGTGATTGTCATCAAAGCGTATATCATGATAGGTGGAGTAAGAACTCAGTGGGGTCCAAGATACTGTGCGACGGGGAGTGGAAATGCTAAAGAAAAGATAGGTATGATCAGCCCCTCGAGGGAGAGGTGCTACGGTAAAATCAGTGATGTGAGATGTGAAGGCAGGGGATCCCATGATGTAATCAACAACGCTGGAGCCTCCCCCATGTGGAAAGCACGTGAAACCACCTAAGGCGGGCCATCTGTCAAGACCATTATAAATAATGAGATCATGCATCCTGCCGAGGTCTAATAGGGCCTACCCATAAGATGTGATCGGACCTCGTTTGTCAACCGAAACTCGTAGCACACCTGCATCCTCAAGGTCAATGTCTGGTAGTAGAGTGGAATCATCCCTGAAGTCAAGGAGTGGTACCTAATGGGCGCAAACTCTGACATTGAAGTCCCCAACTAGAAGGACTTCTCCACGGCTAGAAAAGTCAATAATGGACTGATAAAGAGCAGCAATTGAAGATGTCTCATCCTCACCTCGAGTGTGTCTAGCAAAGTGGGAGGTCTCAGGGGGGAAGTAGCAAAATGCAACAAACAGATCCCGACTGTCCATGTGCTGAATCCGGATCCAAAGAAACCTGAAATGTGCATCTCTCTAATCTACTGAAATGGTCCCTAAAAGTGTGGATCTGTAAAGGACTGCTACTCCACCTGACCCTCGAACTCCCCCTGTATCCCGCGTCTCATCTCTGTATGCAAACTCCCATGTATACCCGCTGACTACTCGTAGTGGGCGCTCTGAACTCTAATGTGTCTCCGTGTAAAAGACAATGTCGTGACCTATATAGGATTCTGAGAAGTTCCCTGGTTTTGTACTCTTATGTTGAGAGCCTTGCTGGCTCTCTCCTGCTGCTCCATGAGGATAGCCGAAACAGTTACCCTCATGAGCTCCCGTTTGGCCACGTCAACCCATCTGGATGTCTCATCAATAACAAATTGCATGCTCGTAATATGTGCCTCGGCAACCGGGGTACTCCCTGGGACTGTGTGTATGGCTGTGACCTCCTACCGAAGCTACGATATATCCTGTCTGAGTCCCTGAATGAGACCAGCTAGCTCCCGAATGGCGCGAGCCTGTTCCTATCTGATGCGGCTCTACTTTTGGTTGAAGCGGACCTACTCCTGTGCGAAGCGTGTCAGCTCCATCTCACGCTTATGGATACTATGTACCTCCATGAGCAAGGTCTCCCAGGCCTTTGGTGTGTCAGCCCGCTGCTGCAAATGGTTCACAACTTGAGGCCCATGATATAATTCAATTCAGGGAGGGATGGTTGGCATACATTAAATATGATGGGATAACTTTGCTGTCATCCTTCTTCTAGAATCGTGTCAGCTTGCCTCTCCTCTGTGGTTTCCAAGAGGGAGCTTGTCACCTCGCGAGCGCCATCGTCACTCCAATCATCTGTCTCCCCAAGTCGAAGAGTAAGGAGGAGATATTTATGATCCTCATATGTGGATCAACGCGAGGGAAATTCTAGCGTGTAGTGCTCTCTAGATCCCAACTTTGTTGTGTCCCATGTGACCTTCTAACTCTTCTAGCTCGACGAAGTCTATAGGCATCCTCTTGGCTAGACTCCCACGGGTCCTACTAGTCTCGCCTCAACACTCAAAGGAGTCGATCTCTACATCGTTTGACCATGAGTGAGAAGGTTCCTGCGTGCCACTGATCAGGATGAGCAAGAAATCTGAGTGTCATCAAAATCCGCTCCTGAATAGACATAGGTGACATTCACGTATTAGGGCATCTGAATGCAAAGTCCTCTGACTCAAACTCCTGCATGTCACATAAAGGGAAGAGTTCGTCTCTCACATGGGAGGCATTTGCTAGTCCGGTCTCACATGTAGCCGGTGAGAGAGAACACTCAAAACTGCCCAATAGCGATTGCCAATGCATATGGGAGATAGATCGAAGTACAACCAGGGTGGAGCAAATCATGAACCCTGCCCATTACTAGGAGAACACATGAGGTTATTAAAAACACAACATGTAGAGGTATCGTACTTTCCACATGGCATGCACTAAAAGACTGAATTAAAAACCATGCGGTTCATATGTGTGGGTTCTTGAGGGGTTAGACCTCAGCTTATTGTAAATTTGATCATGAGACCTGAGGATACTAGATTAACTCAGCAATGAAGCATTATCTCCATGGCAGACTCATAGCTGCATACTATAAAAGTTATTTTGTCCTCCATAGATGGACAGAGATGGAGCAATCCAACTTTTCTCTCCCAGTCTGCATCTTTTTCAAAAAATAGTAGAACACAGGTATGTGACACAAAGAATAGTATAACACAATTCAAGAAGGATCTAGACCACAAACGCACACTCCAAAAAAAGAAAAACAGAGTGGCCAACAGGTAATGAAGTAACCACAAAATGTGAGGAAAAAGACATTGGCAACTTCCTTTTGACTGTTTATGATCAAGAGTTCTGCAATAGACAAAATCTGGATCTTATTATTTATGTATCTTAAATTAATCACAAGCAAGAAACTGTGCAACGAGTCGAGAGTTTCTATTCATCTATTCTCTCTCAATATAAATTAAACAAAATAACAGCAGCTTTACAAGGACCAAAGAAGACCTGAAGTCCCAATGCAGTCATAACTGGTCACCAAATCTTCAGAAACGTATCTTCAGGCATTCACATATTCAAGGCGTAGCTAGTATGATTTAAAGGTCATGAGTCAGAACCAAACTAGTAATGATCAGTCCTTCAAACCCCAGTCTAAAAGTCTTGGACGTTCTCTAAATTACCAAAGCGTTACCGCCAGTTGAAGAAGGATGTGCTACCTGCTAAACAAGTTCCCCGCCACAATCGTGGCTCCCTCCGTGTAATAATCAACAGTTTCTGTTACCTCTCCAAGGGTCTCCCCTGTCTCCAGAACCTGTAAATGAAATCGCAAAGCTTTCAATTTGCATATATAAATATTTCATTTTATATGCAACCGACAGTACCGTTCCTTCAAACAAAACTTGAGACCACAAGATGATGGTGTGTACCAACACCACAGAAAATTTTGCGATATATGCAAATGCCGACTCGTCAACCACAACAAGAGACTTCAGATCTTGAAGCGTATACCTAGATGAATCCAAGAACATTCCCAAACTCATCCTCTAAAAACACAACATAGTGCAGTTTCAATCTCATGATAGTCACTCACGGAGGTGAAGGGCAGACTCAGCCATGACGAAGGCTATCACTAAAGGAGAAGGCTAATCAAAAAGTAGTCCAAAATCTCTTCATTCGAGGTACAACTGCTTGTGAAGTCTAAATGATTTCATTTTAGTCTCTCCCAAACGAGCATCTAGATCTAGCTGATAGGGCAATGCACCATTTTGAAGCACAGCACTGAAACATGTACAAAGCCATCACAATATTGAATAATCCCTAACCATCATTAGTGCCAAAAACGGCAATGTGGCGAGCAGGCTTTAATAAGTAAACTGAATGAATGTAATGGTATTATGTTACCACAACTAAGCAGGAGTAAGGCAACATACAGCAAATGATAACAGAAAAGCTGAATCGCTTTACAGCTACCTGAAGTAATGCCTCATCAATTGTTGCTCCGGGAACAAAAATTAATCAAGCAGAAAATGAAGCAGCATGAGATGATCGCACGCAGGTGCACATGCAGCGAGGCATGTGCAGCAAGACATGTGCGTGTGTGCGAGCATGTGCCTGTCGAAAAGATTTGCAAATTCTGAAAGAGAAAAGCATTCATTTCAAAATTCATAAAGACAAGTACACAACATCAAAAAGCTTTTTTGATAAAATAGAGGAATTCTACCCCCAATAAGAAGAGGGAAAAGAAGAGCACAAGGCAGTTGTATGGTGGGCAGAAAACCTACAGTAGAGACAGCCATGAAAAATGCCCTGCAACAAAATTTGGGAACTAAAACATTTTAAAAGGGCAAAGGGAAATCAGCTCCAGGAGCTGAAGACAAAACATTCAGGAAACAATCATGCAGAGAGAAGAGACATAAGGCACCCAAACAAGAGAAGAGAAGAAAAGCTACTTAACAAAGAACTAACCCAGTCATTCAAGAATTAAATCAGGACCAAGATGAAACAAATGAACGTCTAACATATATTACCCTCTCCAACAAACTGGGCAACTTACCATCGTCCTAGTTTCTAGACTGATGATGAGATATGCATGAAACTCCTCATCCACATTAAGGGCAGACCCTGCTGTATCTGGTATCTGACTGCGAGAGCCTTTGTAATACACTGTCCAAATTCCCTTGCACCCTGGAAGTTCAACCTGTATAAGTTGTCACAAAGTTGCAAAATGTGCATTAATTTACACTGTTACACCTTCTGCAAAACCTGCTCTAACAACACACCTATCTAGGCAGGAGAGGAACCAGATCATAAAAATCAAACAGCTTGGAGCTTTATCACTTATCTTAGATTGAGCTCTCCACAACATGCTACAAAGCACCTTCTACAGGGGTCACATTGTCTAATTCACAAAACGATGGCTTCATTTAGAGACCTAAGTCTCTTTCAGATCCAGCTGTCGCATCTAGTAAGGATTGCATTGGGTCGCTTTATCATATAGATTGAGGATCAAGACAGATTCTGAGATTAGTCCTCCCAGTCAGAGGATATACCTGATATGTGACTGCCAGAGGAAAGAACTAAGGATCATTGGACCTTCAAATCCTGCCCCTCTCTAAGAGATTATAGAGGACTGCATTTCAGCCACATGTTGCAGATATCCAGTTAGGGATGCTTGGTTTTGAAGATAAAGTAACACAGGGACACTGAAAATGAGGAGGGGAAAGGAGACCAGGAGGGTGTCGCATAGGACAAAACCACCGAGTAAATTCTAGGAACGAGCAGCCCAAACACACCAATACATGAAAACATACTACCTTATCGATGTCTACATATGGCACCTCAGCAATCATATATATGGGCAAGATCAAGCTGTCTGATCATAGAAGTCTCAATCAATGCCCCTAACAGAAGGGTAAATACAAAGGTCCATAGGCTTTGTTGGGTGCGGGGAGAAATGAAACCAAGCTGGCATGCCAGGCGGCAAACAACAAGCTGAGGGAATGAAGTGTACTTGCAAATGGATAATGAAGAAGTACGAGAGTGGCCAATATATGGCCCTAAAGTCAACTAGTCAACTAAGGATTAAAATATCCTAATTGAACTAGGTGTACTAGGACTAAATGTCCTAACTGGCCTACAAGGCCATAAGTGCTAACAAATCCCCCTTGCTGAAGTATCCTTGAAACATCTCGGGTATACCTGGAAACTAGTTACCATATTATGGTTGCACATGTTGGCCCAAGGTTGCTATGTAGCAAGGAGATCAACATCACATAATAAATGGTGCCAAGCGTAAAGCATGCCAAAAAGCCTCTAGCTTTGGTCATGGTAGAGCCTTCGTGAAGAGAGCTACTAAGTTATCCTTCGTGGGAACGTAGGGCAACTATATATCTCCAGCAGCTGGCAGTTGATCTCGGACATAATGATAGTGTATCTCAATGTGTTTCGTACGTGCATGAAACATTGGATTATGTGCAACAGCCAAAGCATTCTGGCTGTCATTGTTCTGGCTGACATGAAGATCTGAAAGTAACTTACGTCGCCAAAAACACTCTACTATAGCTGTGAAGGATACCCTGTACTCAGCTTCACAACTCGAATAGCAATTGTAGGCTGCTTCTTGCCGAACCAAGATATGCATGAAGAGCCAAGCATGAAACAGTAGCCATTGTGGGACACACGTGTGTCATACCAACCTGCCCAATCACCATCCATGAATGCATGCAAGTCTAGTGAAGACTGATCACCATAGAACAAAACAACCCCAAATTATGTGTGGCCTTCAAGTTGCAGAAGACCCGCTTCACTATCTGCCAATGCTGTATGCTCGGCTTGTGCATGTACCTACTTAACTGGGAAATGGGATACTGCAGATCAAGCCTAGCATGGCATGAGTAAATACGGCAGCCCACAGCCTACTAGTAAAGAGTAGCATCAAATGGGGCACTCCCATCCTCAAAGGAGAAACAGAAGCCAGGTTCCAATGAGTAGAAACACACTTATAATACTCGAATTGGAAGTGCTGCAAAAGCTGTCCAATATATTTGGATTGACTCATCATTATGCCACCCTCAACATTAACAAACTAGATGCCAAATAGTAGTATAACCTGCCCATATCTGACATTGCAAAGATCTCTGCAAATCAGCTTTGAAAGCTGTCCAATATATTTGGATTGACTCATCATTATGCCACCCTCAACATTAACAAACTGGATGCCAAATAGTAGTATAATCTGCCCATATCTGACATTGCAAAGATCTCTGCAAATCAGCTTTGAAATCTGCAATTTTCTGTGCATCGCGCCCGGTGATAAGCATGTCATCCACATAGAGAATTTAAATCAGAAAATCTGATTCACTCTTTTGGACATAAAGAGTGGCCTCTGTATAGCTGTTCTGAAATCCAAGGCATAGCAAAAAAAAATGTATCTTGGCATAATGCCCATTGTACCTGCTTCAAACCATAGAGCTCCTTTTTCACGGTGTGTTTGGCTAGTGGGATAAAGCACACCGTGTAATCACTGATCATCTTAGTGCAGGTGGATATGCAAATGTTTCTGCAGCTTGAAGGTGTGGAAGCTGCAGCACAGAATAGCAAGAAAAACCTGCCAGAATAGAAGTGTTAGCTTGGTAGAGGCCCGCTGCCTACTTGACATCCATCTGTTGCAATTATAACCCCATATTGCATGCAATAGAATCAATAAGGCAGGTTGTCTTCATCCTTGTGATTGGTGAAAAAGTTTGCTGAGCATATCCTTTTGCCATGAATGTTGTCTTATACTTATCTACAGTCCCGTCAGCTTTGTGAGTAACTCTTGCAACCAATGACATTCTTTTTCTTGGGTGGTTCCAACAACTCCCAAGCTTCATTTTTCAAAATGCCATCATATTCTTCTTCCATGGCATCAACCCATTCCTTGGATTCTATTCTCTTAGAAGCTGACAAGCTCTTTGACTTATGTCACATAACAACAAAACATGTTTGCAGTCTTTTAGGCTCATGGCCTTGACAAAAAGCTCTCTGCTTCATCCACCAAGTCCTTTCCTCATCTTGGCATGTGTCTCGATGCTGTGGCTTCTTGGTGATGTTGACAATGAGATGCATTATCTAGCTGAGAATTTGCAAAACAAACACAGGTCCACTATAATCCAACAATCTCAGTTGTGGGGGTAATCTTTGTAGGGGATCATCATGTTATAGTCTAAGATTGAAGGGGGTTTACTATACAGTCTTATGTGGCAACAATCTGCATGGCTTTGACGTGGTAGTCCAATGGAGTTGATGAGATTTTTTGAGTTTCGTGACCTCTGCTCACAAAGCATTGAAGCTCGTTTATTTCACCGACAACCTAATGCGGTGTTTTTATGAAGAAAGCTACATGAGAGTCATCTTGGGTGTCTTTTTTTTCGAAGAGTCATCTTGGGTGTTAAGCTCTAGGTCTTTCGACAACAAGTCAGTCGACCTCTCTTGGCTGACAATCTCTCAATAGTCTTTATTGTCACACGTTTTCTGTTGTGGATTGAGAGAGGGAGTGAATGCTTTTGATAGTTTGAATAGTTTATCAAATAGCCAACCGTGGTATCAGAGAGGTCAAGAGGCCTAAGAGATGTGTGAAATTTTTATAAGCCACCTCAGTGTGGGAGGTCTATCAAGGTGCTATTGAGAGCAATAGATATTTGTGAGTCTTCCCCCACAAAATTTAACGAGAAGAAGTTCCCTTCGTGGCAATTGTCTGTGTGTCTTTTGTTTATGGAGACGGGTTTATAGGGAGTTGTATCCAGGTCAGAGAAGAAGCCCAACAACAACTAAGGTTTGGAAAAGATTCAAGTATGGGAGTTGAAGAACGAAAAAGCTATAGGAATGCTAGGGAGAGCTTTGGGTGCTAACTACTTTCATCAAGTGGGCGTATCCAAGACGGTGGCTCAAAATTGGGTCATGATAGAAACAATGTTCGGAGCAAGATGAAGAACTCCAAGATTGTGTTGAAGAAGGAGCTTTCGGTTTGCATATGGGAGAAGAAGACAGCCTGGGTTCACATCTCAACCTCACATGAAATCAATCATGAAGCAATTGCATGATGTCTTGTACATGGTGTTTGGGTGTCTTCTACAACAATTGTTTGCTATATTGTGTTCCGGATCCCCTCCTTAGCTTAAGAAGGGGACGGTGGGGTGATCTTCACAAGGGATCATCATGTTATAGTATAAGGTTGAAGGGGGGTGGCCATGCAGTCTTACATGCCAACAGCCCACATGCTTTCAACGTGGCAGTCCTGAAGAAGTTTCATGAGTTTCGTGATCTATGGGCACAGAGTGGTGAAGCCCATGTATTTCACCAACAGTCTGATGCAATGGTTTCTGGTGAAGAAAGCTTACAGAGTCTTCTTGGGTGTTAAGCTCTAGGTCTTTAGACAGAAGGTCGGTCGGCCTCTCTTGGCTGACAGTCTCTCAGTAGTCAAGTCGTGTGTCTTTGATCTTATGTAATAGGCAGCAAGCCCGGTAGGGATGTTTCTTTTCTTTAATATCAGAAATTCGTCGTGTCATAAACATTCTTTACTGTCATATGTGAGTGAATCTTTTTTTATAGTTCGAATAGTTTATCAAATAGCCGGCATCACTTGGAATATAGCTGTCACCACAATGTAAATATCCTAAGTCAAAGTACAATTGACCATTTATCTAATCATGATTAAAGAGTTTTCATATGTGTTAATTATGGTCAAAGAGTTCTTTTAATGGTCAAAGAATTGACTACGGTCAAAGATACTTGACTCTCATCAAGTAAGTCTGACTTCGGTCGAGGAGACTTGGTTAATTACCAAGAGGGTTAACTACGGTTAACCAGAGAACCACAGAGTTAACTACGGTCAGAGAGTGTTGACTTCGGTCAACGAGACTTGGCATGCACCAAGAGGGTTAACTACGATTAACCAAGATGTGCCAACTTTGGTTGGAGAGTTGTGCCAACTTCGGTTGGAGAGACTTAACTATAATTAAGGTGCCTCGACCCTTGGTCAAAGCCCCTTAATTATGATCAAGAGCATTGACTTCGGTCAACCAAAGAATAATTATATTTTTTTATATTTGTTATGTGTGCACATGTGTTCGTGGGGACGCCCACCGTGACTAGAATTAGTCCACAGTGTGTTATTTGCATGCAAAGCGCTAACAATTAATGGGTACCATGGTGGTGCGCTTTAATTAATTGTTGCAGGTACTCGGAAGAGTGATTTTCCTAAGCGTAATGGAGCCTAACAAGAGTCTAGGAGGCGGTTCGCATGACCAAGTCCTTCGAAGACTCCATAGTTGCCCTTAGTGGCATGTAATTAGGAAAGTAATGTAGAAATTGACAAGTGGCTTGTTGCCAAGAAGGGGAGCCTGAGAGCTCATGTAATAATTATTCACGTTTGGATTTTTGCATGAGCAGCTCTACGTTGAACTGTGTATTCACTTTCTCTCAAGAAATAAAATACCTTCGGGGGGTCCAGCCCGACATGTTGTCCTGGGCCCTTGGTATCAGAGCAAGGCATGAATTGCCTTCTATGGCAATCATGATCAGAGAGAAGACAATTCTTGTGTGACGATGGAAAAATGAGCGAGGTCTTTGCTCATAGCTTGACTGACCATATGCTTGTAGGTTGACGAGAACTAGGAAGAGCTGAAAGGCTCCATTGATTTGGGCCTCAGGTTTCTGTGTAAAGAAATAGCGATAATGGCGATGCATTTGCAGAGGTATTTGTGTAGCGTTAGTAGAGATAACAAACACCTTCACACAGGTGCACATGGTGATAGTGCGACGGATTCGATGGGATTCGTAACGGACGTGAAGCTAATTGGGCCCGGTGCTAGGGATGATCATCACTGACGATTGAAGGGCATTCTACGCTGCTTTTATCTATGCGCCTCATCGGTGTTTCTGTCCGGTTATGCTTCATTAGTCGTAAAGGCTTGATTTGGCGTCACGAGAAGGCAGCTCAGGCCATGAGGCAAAGGGATTGTGGGCTCAAGCACGTAGAGCAAGTAAAGTCTGACCGTCCCGACTCAATGAGCGTTTGTGAGACGTCGCCAGACGAGGAAGGCTGACAGACAGACCTTCACGCAAAGACGCAGAAGGTTCCCACGACGAACGACGCCAACCAGCACCTTAGGCTGACGTGTCATTTGCTGGCATGGCGCACACGTGGTAGAGGTCTTGGCAGGTCAACAGACACGTGGCACACAGGCGACGTGGCGCTGACACATGTGAACTGACGTGCCAATGTACAGCTCAGGTGCTGACATGGTAGTACATGTGGCAGCCAGATCGGATGCTGATGTGGCACTGACACATGGCAGACAGGTGGCTGATGTGGCAGACTTGAGGTTAAGCTAACCTAACCTTGGTTAGTGGACTGGTAAGAGGTCCAGTTAGTTGACCCAACCAGATTAGTCTGGTCACTGTAACCAGACTGTGACCAGTCTAGTAAGTCTAGTTGCAGACTAACCAAACCAGAACCAATCAGTCTGGTTAGAGTAACCAGTAGTTACCCATCTGGTTACTCCCCCCCCCCCCAAAAAAAAAAAAACAATTGCAGAGACTGTTTCTGCTAGCAGTTTTCACCTATCTGAGAGAGTGTTTATTGTCAGAAAAAGCAAAAATCAGAGATTTTCACAAGTAAAGGAATGCATGCCTTTGTGCTCAGGAAAAGTGAATCAGATGCATACTCAGTGCTTTTTGCTAGCCAGAAAAGGGGCAATATAGTTGTTGATGCCTTGGCAACTTTGTGGGTATATGCCTTGAGTTGACAGCCCAGTACTGGCACAGATTGTGAATGCAAGACAGCTCTTGTTGAGGTAATTTTTCTCTTTGAAAAGCAAAGGCAGTGTGCATCAGTTGCATACACAGTGTGTGTGAGAAACTTGCAGATCTCAGACGAGTTGTAAGAAAATGGCTATCCAATGGGATTCACAAGATAGGGATGCACATCCAAGACAGAGAAGTGTGCAGCAAAATCAGCAAGAATTTGAGCAGATGGTACGCACTCGTATGCAAGAGATGGAAAATCTCACAAGGGATCCAAGAGCTCAACATTTGTTTGAAGTAGAAAATATGCCTAATGCAGCTTATGATGTGCCAATGCTAGAGGCACACTCTCGTGTACAGCCAGCGAAAGAGAGATCTCATAGGGGACGGTCTCATAGCAGGAAGAGATCGAGGTATCATCACCGATCTCCCAGTCCTTCACCGTCTACCTCGAGCTCGACTTCTGTATCTTCTTCTTTATCAGATAAACCATCCAGGAAAAGAAGGAAACACAAGGAGTCTAGGAAGAGTAAGTCTTCCAGAGAGACCAAGGAATTCAAAGAGGGAGGTAAATCTGTCAAGTTTATGACCTATAATGGACAATATGGTCATGCAGACAAAGCATTGCAGTTCATCAGGCACTTTGATGCTGCATTCAGTACAGAAAAGTTTTCAAAATCCTCCAAGTTAAGAATGGTCAGTTTGCACTTGACAGCAACAGCTAGTGCATGGTGGAGTGCACAGACCACAGATGGGTCAGCCCCAAAGAGGTGGAAGGACTTCAAGAAAGCCTTCTACCAACAATTTATGCCTAAACAGTTTAGAGATCATGTTCTTCAAGATTGGGACAGTTTGCATATGGATGCAGGAGATACAGTCGGGATGTGTACAACCAAAAGTTTTGGGATGCTTATTTGCAGGTTGCACCTTTCAAAAAGATCTCCAAAGGAACCCAAATGAGAAAGTACAGAGCAGGTCTCAGTCCAAGAATTCAAGCAGTAGTGAATGCTTTGGGAGCAAAGAACATTCAAGACCTTATGCATTCAGCTTCAGTAGCTAGTCTTGTGCCGTTACAAGATCCATCCACAGTACTATTCTTGCATGCAGGACGTGCTGAAAGAAAGAAAACTGATTTTTCAAAATCACAAAAGAAAGAGTATCCCAAGGTTGAAAAGAAAGGGTTTCAGCCTCAAAAGCCGAGGGGTACTCAATTTTCAAAGTCATATAAAGGCAAATCCCCATTCACTCCTGAACAGATAGCTGAATTCCGCAGAGATGGGAAATGCTTTAAGTGTGGGAAGGAGGGGCATATGGCTGCCCAGTGCCCTGAGAAGCCTTCGGGTTCTAAGGAGCAAAAAAAGCCACAAGTACCACCGAGGCCAATGGTGGGAGCAGTCCCAGAAGTTTTGGAGAGTACCTCACACCCAAAGGAAAAAGAGCTTTTGCTATCATGGGGAAAGATAAGAGATCAGCAAGCATTAATCGTATTTGATCCAAGGTCTACAGACAATTTCATATCTGAAGATTTAGCCCTGAGATTAGGGATAAAAACTGAAGAGCTAAGCAAAGCTCTTGATGCTGATCAAATGTTCCAAGGGAATCCACTGCAAGTTACTCCTTTGATTGGAAAGCTTCGTGTCCATGTGCAGAGCTATGTAGATCAGGAGGACTTCTTAATCTCTCCTCTCAAGCAGCATGATGTTGTACTTAGTACACCGTGGTTCCATCAAAAGGAAGTAACGATAGAATACCCTAAGAGGGTGCTGAGTTTTATCCATAGGGGGGAAAACCAGCGTTTAGTTGCCAAGAATAAAGGGGAGACTATCCCCATTGTATCTGATGTTATATGTGGTAAAGCAATAAAGTCTGCAATTTCCGCGTACATGGTTGTTGTAAAAGAAAAAGAGAATGATACGCATGCTGAAATGAATGCTGCACACAAAGATAAAATTCAGTTTCTTGTAAACTTTAAAGATTGCTTTTCCGATGCTTTGCCAAGGGAGTTACCCCCAGAGAGACCAGAGGATCATCACATAGAGTTAATGCCTGGTAGTGAGCCACCAAATAGACCACCTTATAGAGTCAATGCGATTCAGAGAGAGGAAATTATGGCTCAGGTGCAAGACTTGCTGTCCAAAGGGTTGATTCAGCCCAACTCGTCTCCTTTTTAATCACCAATACTTCTAGTACAGAAGAAAGATGGTTCTTTTCGGATGTGCATTGAATAAGATGACCATCAAAAATAGATTTCCGATACCATGCATAGATGATGTGCTCGACCAACTCAGAGGAGCAACAGTTTTCAGCATGATAGACTTAAAGAGTGGATATCATGAAGTCAGGATACAACCGCAAGATGTGCATAAGACAGCTTTTCGCACTACATTCGGGTTGTATGAATACTTAGTGATGCCTTTTGGGTTGACAAATGCTCCGGCCACATTCAATAGAATGATGGATCGCATCTTCCGAAAGTACAAACATTTCACGGGTACTTTCTTTGATGATATCCTAGTCTTTTCAAAGACAGAAAAAGAGCACAGAGAACATCTTGCTTTGGTATTTCAAGAACTTCGAAATCATCAGCTCTTTGCCAATAGCAAGAAAAGTGAATTCTTTTTGGAAGAGATCCATTATCTGGGGCATATAATATCCAAGAATGGGATACAGATGGATCCTGTAAAGATCCGAGCCATTCAAGAATGGCCTGAGCTGAAAACTGTGCATGAAGTCAGTAGTTTTTTTGCTCCTACTATAGGAGATTCATCAGGCATTTTGCTGATATCGCAGCTCCATTACATGACCTTACTAAGAAAAATGCAGCCTTTACATGAGGAATATCACAGAAGAAAGCATTCAATACACTCAAGGAGAAGTTGACTACAGAGCATATTCTTGTAGTCCCGGATCTTTATCAATCTTTTGATGTTAATTGCGATGCTTGTGGAGAGTGTGTTGGGGCTGCATTGCATCAGAATGGTCATGTGGTGGCCTATGAGAGCAAGAGACTCCGGGATGCAGAGAGATATCTGGGAATCTATGAGAAAGAGTTATTGGCTGTAATCCATGCCATCCATACATGGAAGCATTATCTTTTGGGTGCAGATTTTACAATTAAAACAGATCACCAAAGTCTGAGATACTTTTTGACTCAGACAAAGCTTTCCGAGAAGCATATGAAATGGGCAAACATGCTGTCAATGTACCATTTTCAGATTGTCCATAATCCAAGAGTTCGGAACAGAGTGGCAGATGCCTTGTCCCGAAGACCCCAGGTCAACAATGTGACTATTGCTTATCATCAAGACCTGGAAGGCATGAGGGAGCAATATGCTAATGATGCAGATTTTGGCGAGATTTTACAGCAAATGCAAGAGGGGCAGTCCACCAGTCACTATTCCATGAAAGATGGGTATCTAATGAAAGATGACTGCCTATGCATCACCCAGGAGATGAGGAAAAAGATTTTGGAGGAATGCCATGCACCTCCCTATGCTAGACATAGAGGAATTACAGCAACAACTCTAGCACTGGAGAGGAATTTCTTTTGACCAGGAATGCGAAAAGATATACATCAGTTTGTTACTAAATGCCTTACGTGTCAGAAAGTGAAGTATGATAGACGAAAGGCACTTGGCCTACTTATGCCTCTTCCCGTGCCTCACGCACCGTGGGAAAGTATTACAATGGACTTCATTTTTTATTTGCCAAGATCAAAGTCAAGGAATGATGGGATTTGGACCATCATTGATAGATTCAGCAAGCAAGCTCATTTCATTCCGGTTCGCAAAACCATAAAGGCAGATCATATGGCTAAGCTTTTCATGGCACAGATCTTTAAGCACCATGGTATGCCTAAGTCCATTGTTAGTGATCGAGATCCCAGAATGACCAGTCTATTCTGGAGAGCTTTATTTGATAATATGGGAACGAATTTGAATTTTTCTTCTTCTTTCCATCCCCAAACACATGGTCAAAGTGAAGCAACAAATTCTACAGCATTGGATATGCTGAAATGCTACGTGGGTGACCAAGGTTCAGACTGGGAAAAGTACCTACCATTGGTAGAGTTTGCTTATAATAATACTATACACATCTCTACAAGGAAAGCCCCCTTTGAGGTCATTTATGGAAAGGTGATTCTACCACCTATCCTGAGGACCAAGGATGAAATATTTGCAGCTAATCAGTTTGTGAGAGACCTCCAGACAGCTTACAACCAAGTCCGGACAGCAATTGAACGGTCTCAAGACAAGCATAAAAGAGCTGCAGATAAGCATAGGAGACAATTAAATCTCAAGGAAGGGGATTGGGTACTTTTAAAGTTCGAGAAAGCTAGGCTCCGCAAGTTTAAAAGCAAGCAGAAAGTATATGCAAAGTTATCTTCCAAGTATTATGGCCCTTTCAAGGTTACTGAAAGAATAAATGAAGTTGCATACAGGTTGGCATTGCCAGAGCATTGGAGGATTCACAATGCATTCCATGTGAGTCTTCTAAAGAAATTCCAGAGGCCAGAGCCTACAAAGCCAGTATCAGGAGGATCCACCAGAAGTGGATGAGCTGGAGGAGGTCCTTCAACCAGAGTAGATTGTGTACCATACTGTACGCAAAGGCCCTCAAGGCAAGGAGTTTTACAGGTATCTTGTAAAATTCAAGAATTATACGGCATTGGGTGCCAAGTGGATGAATGAAGACATGTTGTCCGATCATCCACAGCCTTTGGATGTTTACAAGGAAGCTTTTCAGTTGAGGTCAACTGAATAGAAGCCAAAGGAATGTCACCACAATGTAAATATCCTAAGTCAAAGTATAATTGACCATTTATCTGATCATGATTAAAGAGTTTTCATATGTGTTAATTATGATCAAAGAATTGACTACGGTCAAAGATACTTGACTCTAGTCAAGTAAGCCTGACTTCAGCCAGGGAGACTTGGTTTATTACTAAGAGGGGTTAACCAGAGAACCACAGAGTTGACTACGGTCACAGAATGTTGACTTCGATCAACGAGACTTGGCATGCGCCAAGAGGGTTAACTACGATTAACCAAGATGTGCCAACTTTGGTTGGAGAGTTGTGCCAACTTCGGTTGGAGAGTTGTGCCAACTTCGGTTGGAGAGACTTAACTATAATTAAGGTGCCTCGACCCTTGGTAAAAGCCCCTTAATTATGATCAAGAGCGTGACTTCGATCAACCAAAGAATAAATATATTTTTTTATATTTGTTATGTGTGCACATGTGTTCAGTGGGGACGCCCACCGTGACTAGAATTAGTCCACAGTGTGTTATTTGCATGCAAAGCGCTAACAATTAATGGGTACCATGTTGGTGCGCTTTAATTAATTGTTGCAGGTACTAGGAAGAGTGATTTTCCTGAGCGCAATGGAGCCTAACAAGAGTCTAGGAGGCGGTTCGCGTGACCAAGTGCTTCGAAGACTCCAGAGTTGCCCTTAGTGGCATGTAGTTAGGAAAGTAATGTAAAAATTGACATGTGGCTTGTTGCTAGAAGGGGAGCCTGAGAGCTCATGTAATAATTATTCACGTTTGGATTTTTGTATGAGCAGCTCTACACTGAACTGTGTATTCACTTTCTCTCGAGAAATAAAATACCTTCAGGGGGGTCCAGCCCGACATGTTGTCTTGGGCCCTAGCTGTCTGTGGAGAGAGGGAGAGAGAGAGAGCGCTTATGAGAGTTTTTGCAGTAGTTTATAAGCGATAGGTTTCAATAGCATAAAATTTGATTTGTACAAGATGAAAAGATAAGAGTTCATATTAAAAAACGTCAGCATATTCATATAAATGCTCAGCTTCAAATAAAGGCTGCTCATCTACTCATGAACAAAGGTGCACAATGAAGCTCTAGCTTATACTGTTAACCCTAAACATTGCACATAAGAAATCAAATCTATAACATGGCTGCTCAAAAAGGTACGCAAATGTTGCTTAATGCTTAACACATACCTCTGTTATAAGATCTGGACGTACAGATTGATGCAATATGGAGAGGCACCCATTCTTTCCATGCCCAGAGCAGCCAACCTGATTAACCCCAACACAAAAGTACTATGAGAAAATGTCGTACAGTACATAATTTTGTGCTTTACTGAACAATTCCTCTGTTCTAGTGTTAGAAAACAGAGATTAAGGATGGATTTCCACAAGCATGACAAGCTAGATGAAAGCTAAAGGTGCTTACAAGTGATGCGACTAGTCACAATGGGTAAAAAATGCTATGTTCATGTGTATTCTAATTTGGGAGTGCCCACCTAAAGAGTAGAAGATATACAGCGAGCACACTGCATTTCCACAACTCTCTCTCATTACAAATCATCTGATCTTATTTTTGAAACATTGAATCATCAATAAGGTTTGGAGTTTCAGATACTAAAACAGGCAGAAGATTCAAGATGCAAAAACCTTCCACCACAAACTCTCCCACGAGCAAGAAAGATGATAAACTAAAACAGGCAGAATTCAAAATGCTGACACTTGAGCCATGCATGCAAATGACGTTGAAACTTGATGAATTACAATTACACAGAAAACCCAAATGACAAACATCACCTTCTTACTTTCCATGGAGGCAAGTAAAAAGGTTCAAGAGACAAACCTCGCAGCACTATTCCTGTCCACTTGAAAGTTGAAACTTTACACATACAGAAGACAAACATCAGCTTCTTCATTTTCATGGAAACATATCACAACATATATTAGGACCAACTCATGTAAAACTGGTATAGGTCCTCTTGAAACCAGCCTTAAAAACGTAAAGGGTGGTAGGATCCACTTAACTACAGCATACACAGTAAATTGACAAATAATTAGGCACCACAGATTAAATCCCAAGGGAGCTAGAGCACTCCTACTCAGATACAAAGACACCGATTGGCCCCAAACGTTGGCGCCCCCTACGGTATTTATTTAACATTCATTTGAAGCCAAGCGGATGATTACAAAGGTCTCTGGGAAGCTGCACCACAAGCAAACCAACGCCCGCGGACTCCCCGTCCAGCCCACCTTGTAATTCCCTGCTCAACTCCAAATTATGAAATGGCATCCAATTACTAGACAACCCTATGTCCTCAGCCAAGCAAGGCATGCAACGAGACTCCAAAAGCATCCACTGTCTGTGCCACCCCTGCAATTGCACAACCAATGCCCAACCAGCCAGACGAGGCTGCATAACTGCAAGACAGCTCGCACACAGCTAGATTCTAGTGCAATCAAACCAAATCGCTATCCCAAAACAGGTCGATATCAACTAAGAGCCTTCCTGGCCACAAACCACTGCATAAATCCACCTTCCCCGTGAGGAATCAATTCCAAACGCAATAATCAGCCAGCAACAAGTCCGGGAACACCAAAAGTAGGCAAAGAGAAGCCTTCCTTTGCCAAGAATCCTCTGAAAACAGGTCACCGGGGCTGGAAAACCCTAAATCCAGCGAGAAACAGTAGATCCAGCCTAGAAACAGCTTAGGAGAGGTCTTCCAAGCCTGGAGAACAGCAAAACCAGCAACAACAGCCCAAAAAGCAAGCAGAAGCTCCTATTCAGCCAAAAACAATTCGCAGCACCTGGTAGCAGCTCTTGAACAGCCCGAAAACAAATCGCAACTCCTGGAACAGCCCCTAATCAACTGCGAATTTCCCAGACAGGCCCCTGCGCAAATTGCGATTTCCTCTGCAGCTCCCTGGCAGCCTCCTAGCAGATTGCGAATTCTCCAAGAAGCTCTTGGTACCTCCTGGCAGTTGGCGATTTCTCCTAGCAAACCGTGGATCCTCCTAGCAGATGGTGATTTTGATCTGGCAGCTCCAACAGGTCACGACTAATGATCTGGCTCCTTCTCGGGCTGTTTCTGGCCTTCTGGATCCAAAAGAAGGCCCCTGTGCTAAAAATAGCAAAATATTTAATTGCACCACTCTTTTGGTCCCCTGTTGCACACTTTGGCCCTAGGAATTAATTGCCTAGTAACTGGGCGCACATTCACAATTCCCAAGGGGCCACTGGGGAATTTTAATTCCCCAAGTCCCGCACACATGGCCGGACCCTCGCGCCCAAGAGGCTCAAGGCAATCACGCGCAAATTACGAGAGTCGCAAATCAAAAGTCCCATAATTTCACGTCCTCATGACACCTCTAGTAGTGATGACGTCTGTGATCATATAGGGGTCAAAAAGCATGATAAACATTGTAATCACATATATATGAAGATTTGAAACCACATAAATCACAATTCATGAAGAGATCTATCATCTCAATAAAGGAAGAGCTAGGGGTGTATAGTCAATGTCACATAGCTTTAAAATTTATCGATATCAGCTTGCTTGAAGTTGCAAAGGGTGAAAAAATCATCTACCTTCTCTTGCCCCTACTCCCCCTCCCCGAAGTGAATTTCTTTGGCAATCGAACACGAGTATTTGACATAATGTGGCAATTTCAAGAGCTTCCAAGCAATTTTATGACAACTACGTTTACTTAATTGTCTTTCCATCCACCGATATGGTGCCCTTCCCTCTTAGCATCAATTTTTTTCTTGAGAAGTGCAATGACCTGGGGCCCAAAACATAGGTGCATACAAAAAGCACTTAAATTGTCTGAAATCATGACCTGACCTACCCCAGGTGCGCAGCAGAAACTAACAACTCCCGGCGCCTTGATCTTGAAAGACTTCTTTCATGTGCTACAGTGCCGGTGCCATGAACAAACACTTGAGCACAACACACACAGAAATAAACGCTTGATTCAATTACACTAGGATACACCAAATCATATCCTTGATTTACACAAGTTTTCAAGGACCTTCACTTAGCTTCAACCTCGCGAGTCGCTGGACTGTATACTAGCACCCAGGCTGCAAGCATGAAGGGTTGGTGAGGTTCCTGCATGCCTCCTCACAGGGCTCCAGTAGGATCCAGTTTGTGCTCTCTCAAAATGACCTTCGACTTGCCTTCACAATTGCTACACGTACTGTGACTACTAATCACGCTGCTCCTGCCTTGTGTGTTTCTGGACATGGACTTGCCGCTGTGTTACGCACCTAAGTCCAGCATTACAGCTACTTTGTCCAGCAGCAACCACACGAGCTCTTTCCTGAATCACTCTATATATCTCAGCCTCACAACTCAGCCAACATTAACAATGAAGCCAATCTTATCCATTGAGCTACCTCTCCTGCCCACCATCAATGCCATGGCAGTGGTGTCAGTTCTTGACCAGTGCCTGGACTCAGTCAGCCTGTTAAATCAACCCTTAAATCAATGCTCTAACTCATCTCTGGGTTGTTAACAGGTTTCCCTATCATCCACATCCCACCCAGGACTCCAAGCAATAATGGATCCTAGTCCAAGTTTCCTATCGGATCCTAGACCCTCCAAATCCCTAACCCGGGCTTCACTAAGATGAACTGTTCAATCACTTGCCTCCTTGTCCTCCCTCATATGGGGCTCACATTTGGGGCAGAGATCTCCAACATTAAACATACGAAGTATATCCAATGGTTCTGCTTACAAGCATAAACAGGCAAAACTGCATGTCATGGCGTACAATGAAACCAGACCTAGTAGACAACCAAGAAGGCAAAAATGCTGACAAAATAGAGCCATTCAAGAGACATAGACAAAAACATGCACAAAAAGACCCAGAAGAAAGATCACCAATTCATAGTTGCTTTGTTTCGCAGCACCGGAAGCGTTCACGTCTGCATTCATTCTCAAGCCATGTGCGAAATCCCTTAGAGGACCAATGTTGACAAACGAGTCTCGCACCAAAAAGTTGAAATTCTTCTGCTGAAGATATAAAAAATGTCCAAACAGAACGCCAATTTGTTAGGAACTGTGATGACCGTACTGTTGGAAGCACGCAGGAAAAAATGAAATAAAACTAGAACATTGATATGACAACAGGGACAGCATTCCTAGCTTGACAGAATATCTACTTGCTTTCCATAATGTATGAACTTCACTTGCATCATGAATTAAAACTACCAGCGAATCTGTATTTGCTGAAGAAGAGTGGTACAGTGATAACTCTTCCATACTGACTCCATCTTGCGAATCGTCCAGCGATGCACGGCGCATTCGCTTAGCTGCAGGAATCGCACTGTCTCCCTCAACATCCCCATACTGGGCAGCCCAAAAAATAGAACAGTGTAAATCTTTTATTGGTGTAAGATGTATCCACAATGGTGATATTACAAGTTCACTAGGGTATGCTTGAAAGCACATCTATCAAAATCAAAAACAAGATAAACAAAGTGAAACAGAGTAATAGAAGACCAGGGAGCAGACCTCTTCCCTTCCAGCCTTTGTGTTCATGGTGGTGGTCCCAGCACCCATACCGCATGTATACTGAACAAACAAGCTGTCCCCGAGACGACTACCCAAGAAGAAGAACATGTCTCCAATCATGGTCATGCACTTCAGAAAACACAACAATCAGTCGACCGTTTCACATGTAATGCATATATCTAGGTGAATCCAGGAACATGCCCAAACTCATCCTTAAAAACACAAAGTTTCAATCTCATGATAGTCACTCATAATTTTGAAAACCATAAACTCCATCATGCATAGCAGGGACTAGCTACTATGACATCTCCACTGACGTCATCAGCGTCTAATAGTGGGTGTAGACCATAGTATAAACATATGCTCTCACACATACAAATCCACACACTTACACATACTTGAGCATCCATTTACACAAAGGTCTTCGTACTGAGTTTCTGTCGGCACTTCAAGGGTGAAGGGCAGACTCAGCTGTGACAAAGGCTAGCACTAAAGGAGAAGGCTAATCAAAACTATAACTTCATTGTGAAAACTATACAATTTCATTTTAGTCTCTCCCAGATGGGCATCTAAGCAAAAAATGCTTAGACAATCTAGCTGATAGGGCAACACATCATTTAAGATAGAATAATCTCTACTAGCAGTACTTTGTAATGAATTATCTCTACTAGCAGTTCATTGAACACTGTTAAGATCCCAGATTCAGACAGTCTTTACGGTAACATCCACATACAGGTCAATTATATGTATACTTACCGAAGTTAACACGGAAGCTCTTGACCTCATTAGTTCCAGCCTTTGTACTGTCCTGTGAAAGTAGGACTGCAACTCTGAGAGATCTAGGAGGGAAAAAGAAAATGAAATTACAGTAACATGTGCCCAATAGCATTAAGAATACACCATGTTGAATGAATGTTGATGAAGAACTAACTTCCACTCTCAAATTTAGAACCATAAGCTTGTACAAATCGTATGTAACCTTGCTTTTGTGAAAAATGTAAAGGGCATTGCAATTAAACCCTTCCATAGCCCAAACTGCATCCCTAGTCTTCTCATTCTCACTCTTGAACAAGCTCAGGTAGTTTTAGACTTTTTCATTTACATGCAGGAAAAAAAAAAGAGTTCAAAGGAAAAGACCAGACCCAACCTTGCCAAATGACAACTATGAAGCAAACCCGTCTAGATTTTCTCAATTTCCACAAATGCAGTAGTGAATATTATTCATTCATGCATCCACATGCTCAATCCAATAACTCCAAGCAAGTTCCTCACAAGCTAATTACTTGACAAACACACCACTACAAACAGATGAAATTGTCATAAATCAGCTCCGCACAACTTGGACATGAAAATGAGGTGATATTCGCATGCTTTCAGATATAGGAAAGGATTCATCAATTTAAATACATTCTTCAGGAATGAAGAAGACATGATATTTGCCATCAATGATCAAGATTATCAGTTTCTGAATGGCATGGAAAGATTGCAGATCTTCCCATCAGGATCTTGCTGAATGTATAAAGTAATCACTGAATATGTGAGAAAAAAACATACCTGCCATCAAATATTAGCGAGAGAAGAAGCAGATTTCCAGTTTTAGTGGAAAATAATGCAACATCATGTGATATCCATGTTGCCCGTGCTGAATCCAGTTCTACAGTGATCTTGGACTTGGGTAGTTCCCCACTGGAAATTTACACAACAGAATTCTTGATTGCTGATAGCAAGCATTTTTAAACTCCACAATGTCAAACTATCTTATAGCCTAGGAGAAACCTAGACCTTTTATCACCCCAAAACGAACAAAAAGCATACCTGCCTTCAGGTGCTGTGGCAAATTCATTCAAACCAAGCGTACAAGAAGCAGACTGCAGAAGGACGGTAACTTTTTGTTAGAACTTGAAACCATACACATGATACAAGACTTCAAAATATAACGCACAAAATCTCACCTGACTATGATAATGGATGCTATTTGCAGCAACAACAATAACTCCGCCAATAGGAGATGGAACTGCAAGCACCATGTATGCATCATACGGAAGGCTCTGCAACAATATGTTCTTATTCAGGATATTGCAAATAGGCAAGTTGGCCAGTAGCCTAAGAGCTTTGAAGATAAGAGAGAAATAAATCACAAGCTGAAAACTTATTAAAGCAGAAATAAATCTCAAGTTGACAACTTACAGAAGCAGACCAAATCAGAGGATGCTGCTTCAAGGTCGTGTTAATGCTTAGAGCAGTGATCATACAAGTGTGCCTCTTTACTGATGCGCGCCCTGCCCAGGTGGGCTCATTCTCATGCAGAACAAGCAAAACTGGTTCAATATAGCCTGTAAACAACGCATCACAAGTTGACAACAAGCTGCTTCTAGCGTGCACACGCTGTCAACACGTGTTTCAAACATGGAAGGTAGACTAAATCTTTCTCTCCTGTCTAATGTTTATATACATTTTCACATTCCCTGTTTCTATATACATATACATACATATACATGTACATATGTATGTATGTATGTATGTATGTATGTACATGTATATGTATATGTATATGTATATGTACATGTATATGTATATGTACATGTATATGTATATACGCATATGTATCTATACCGTATATACCTTCAGCATCACCAATCAAACTTTATTATCAAATTACAACTAAGTCGTCCTTGTAACACGGAACTTTCAGCTAACCTACAGCCATCTGTCATACAGCTTTCCTGAGAAAGCATGATTGCCAGAGGGAAAGACCAATCAATGCCTTCCAATTCTCCTAAATTCTGTGACCTTTCAGAAACCAATAACAGCATGAAGGAAATGCTCAAATTATTGCCTGCCTTATGAATGCAAGAGGTGGTAGGCAGCCGGTTGAGAAACATATTTGTATTTAACATGCAACATTGCTGTGTGAAGCCATCTGCTGAAACACTGGGTTCAGTCTCTCGATTTAAGCAGATTTAATGCATCGTCTTCCTTTCTGTCTCTTCCAATTTAAGTATAATCAAGCTCCACTTGCATACCAATCTCGGATGCATAATCAATGCAAGCTTTCAGGAAGTCTGACCTTTCAAATAGAGCAACAGAAAAAGACAGACTTGAATTATAATGCTGTACTATAGATCAAGGAGCACTAAATAAAGCCCCTTCACAGCCAAACTTCCCACCATGACACCCTATCGTCATTGCAAATAGTGCATCAATATTTCTTTGGATGGTGAGTATGAATTGGAGCACGAAAGGGCAAACATTATGCACTGTCTTGCAAACTTATAGACAACCAGGCAGCTATCAAGAATGCTCTGGATGGTTGAGTGTGAATTGGAACGCGAAAGGGCAACCATTACAGACCTCCTTGCAAAATTAAAAAAAATTAATAGCACCTTGAACCCTCCACAACTTGAAAGACTAGACTTCTTATATAGTCCATGTCCTTTTAAGCCTCCACACAATATCAACTTTGCATAACCCCTGCTTAAGATGACAGTCGACCTTGGCCTTGGAGGTGGAATCTTAACATATTGAACCACCTCCTTAAAAATTAAAGCAGTTGCTAATGTCTGGCTGGACACTGTGTACACTCTTTGCTCAATTTTGGGAGCAGGGGCAAAAAGGTTCCAAGAGAACTCCCAAGCGTCGTGCCGTTTCCATAAGGCCTCACCTGAAGGCACCTTCTATATTCTCACAGATCAAGGAATCGGCAGGTTGTATAGTGCACCATATTGACTGTTAGCACCTGCTCATTGGCTACCTTGGGCAATGAGCTGAAACCGTGAGAGGTAGGCCTCAAACAGCGGGTCTCTTCCTTCTGTTGGCACCCTTGTGGGGAGAGTTGTACGAATCTTTGGTAGCATACTATAACATGTTCCCTTTCTTTCTGTGTGCATGTGTGTTGCGGGGGGGGAGAGGGAAGGGGGGGGGGGGGTTCGCTTGCGGGAAAACAAAACAAAAGCAAGCTAGTTGTGACTATCCTTTCAAGCATCCAGACTTTCTACCAAACCAAGACCTTACTTCTGCAAGCACTCCAACTGCATCCTTCTTGAAAATACACAAGTATAAGCTAGAGTCAACCACAGGCAGAGAGGATGAATGTGAGCATGTGGTGACATCCTCAAGATAGATGGTCTCCCTCTCCAGAGCATCTAAAGGCTATCCTGATTGTTGCTGAAGCTGTGCGCTTTGACTGATAGCCAAGGTGTCACCACAATGTAAATATCCTAAGTCAAAGTATAGTTGACCATTTATTTGATCATAATTAAAGAGTCTTAAATGTGTTAATTATGGTCAAAGAGTTATTTTAATGGTCAAAGGATTGACTACGGTCAAAGATACTTGACTCTAGTCAAGTAAACCTGACTGCAGTCAGAGAGTGTTGACTTCGGTCAACAAGACTTGGCATGCGCCAAGAGGGTTAACCCCGGTTAACCAAGATGTGCCAACTTCGGTTGGAGAGACTTGGCTATAATTAAGGCGCCTTGACCCTTGGTCAAAGCTCTTTAATTATAATCAAGAGTGTTGACTCCGGTCAACCAGAGAATATATATATATATTTATTTGTATATATATTTGTTTAGATGTGCACATGTGTTCAGTGGGGACGCCCACCGTGACTAGAATTAGTCCACGGTGTGTTATTTGCATGGGGAGCAATATGCTCATGATTCTGATTTTGGTGAAATTTTACAGCAAATGCAAGAGGGGCAATCCACCAGTCACTATTCCCTGAAAGATGGGTATTTAATGAAAGATGATTGCCTATGCATCACCCAGGAGATGAGGAAAAAGATTTTGGGGGAATGCCATGCACCTCCCTATGCTGGACATAGAGGAATTACAGCAACAACTCTAGCACTAGAGAGGTATTTCTTTTGGCCAGGAATGCGGAAAGATATACATCAGTTTGTTACTGAATGCCTTACGTGTCAGAAAATGAAGTATGATAGTCGGAAGGCACCTGGCCTACTTATGCATCTTCCCATGCCTCAGGCACCATGGGAAAGTATTACAATGGACTTTATTTTTAATTTGCCGAGATCAAAGTCAGGGAATGATGGGATTTGGACTATCATTGATAGATTCAGCAAGCAAGCTCATTTCATTCCGGTTCGCAAAACCATAAAGGCAGATCATATGGCTAAGCTTTTCATGGCACAAATTTTTAAACATCATGGTATGCCTATGTCCATTGTTAGTGATCGAGATCCCAGAATGACCAGTCTATTCTGGAGAGCTTTATTTGATAACATGGGGACGAATCTGAATTTTTCTTCTTCTTTCCATCCCCAGACAGATGGTCAAAGTGAAGTAGCAAATTCTACAATTTTGGATATGCTGAAATGCTACGTGGGTGACCAAAGTTCAGACTGGGAAAAGTACCTACCGCTAGTAGAGTTTGCTTACAATAATACAGTACATAGCTCTACAGGGAAAGCCCCTTTTGAGGTCATATATGGGAAGGTGATTTTGCCACCTATATTGAGGACCAAAGATGAAATATTTGCATGATCAGTTTGTGAGAGACCTCCATACAGCTTATAGCCAAGTCCGGACAGCAATTGAAAGGTCTCAAGAGAAACATAAAAGAGCTGCAGATAAGCATAGGAGACAGTTAGATCTCAAGGAAGGGGATTCGGTACTTTTGAGGTTTGAAAAAGCTGAGCTCCGCAAGTTTAAAGGCAAACAGAAAGTGTATGCAAAGTTATCTCCCAGATACTATGGCCCTTTCAGGGTTACAGAAACAATAAATGAAGTTGCATACAGATTAGCATTGCCAGAGCATTGGAGGATTCACAATGCATTCCATGTGAGTCTTCTAAAGAAATTTCAGGGACCAGAGCCTATAGAACCAGTATCAGAAGATCCACCAGAAGTGGATGAGCTAGAGGAAGTCCTTCAGCCAGAGCAAATTGTGTACCATGCTGTACGTAAAGGCCCTCAGGGTAAGGAGTTTTACAGGTATCTTGTAAAATTCAAGAATTATACAGCATTAGATGCCAAGTGGATGGACGAAGACATGTTATCCGATCATCCACAGCTTTTGGATGTTTACAAGGAAGCTTTTCAGTTGAGGTCAACTGAATAGAAGCCGAGGGGATGTCACCACAATGTAAATATCCTAAGTCAAAGTATAGTTAACCATTTATTTGATCATAATTAAAGAGTCTTAAATGTGTTAATTATGGTCAAAGAGTTATTTTAATGGTCAAAGGATTGACTACGGTCAAAGATACTTGACTCTAGTCAAGTAAACCTGACTGCGGTCAGAGAGTGTTGACTTCGGTCAACAAGACTTGGCATGCGCCAAGAGAGTTAACCCCGGTTAACCAAGATGTGCCAACTTCGGTTGGAGAGACTTGGCTATAATTAAGGCGCCTTGACCCTTGGTCAAAGCTCTTTCATTATAATCAAGAGTGTTGACTCCGGTCAACCAGAGAATATATATATATTTATTTGTATATATATTTGTTTAGATGTGCACATGTGTTCAGTGGGGACGCCCACCGTGACTAGAATTAGTCCACACTGTGTTATTTGCATGCAAAGCGCTAACAATTAATGGGTACCATGGTGGTGCGCTTTAATTAATTGTTGCAGGTAGGAAGGATTATTTTTCCTAAGCGTAATGGGAGCCTAACAAGCATCTAGGAGGCGGTTCGTGTGACCGAGAGCTTTGAAGACTCCAGAATAGCCCTTAGTGGCATGTAATAGGACTTAGTTTAGATTCTAGACAAGTGGCATGTTGCCAATTTGAATTGAGCTTGAAGCTCTCGTAATAAAGTGGATTATTCACGTTTTGTAACGTGGAGAGGTTTTCCAGACAGCTCTACGCTGAACTTCTGAAACAGATTTTCTCTCATGAATAAAGACCTTCGGGGGGGGTCCAGCCCAACGTTTTGTCATGGGCCCTAGTGCATCTTCAGAGAGAGGGAGTGAGGGAGAGCTTAGGAAAGCATAATTTCTCTCGTTTATGAGTGGTAATGGCTGTCTCTCACCAACGAGTCGGTTCCACAAGGGATCCACAAAGGAATTTCCCAAGCCAAACTTAGTCTAACCAATGGTTGGATTCTAGATGCAACAACGAGTCATGCTTTGCAAGGTAGAGTGTACTGAAAACAATGTGCCACAAGGCAAGGTTGCAATTGGAAGCCCTCCACAAAACTATAGATATAACTGTTTATAACCATTTCATAACGCTTTCGCATTATGAAATCACCAACATGCACAAATTTCCAATACTACTATTCTAATCATTGAAAAGAATCGTGAAACTAGATGGTTAAGTTGAATTCCTTTTAAGAGCACCTATACATATAGGATGAATATGAAAACATATTGAGCATTCTCTTTAAAAGTCTTAAACTTGCCATGCAGGAAAGTAAAATCCTTTATGTGTATCACATCCAACTCTCGCATGCTCACAACATAGGATGACTTCACATGTGCACACAATGTGCCACTAGGTCCGATACCCTCTTCATCCTCTCCAAAACCATAACCTTCCTGCAAAAATCAGCCAAAAATCTATTAACAAACTGGCACTTAGAGGTTCCAAAGGCAAACGCAATAACTTACTCAAAATTGGTGCAGGCATTATCACTTGCTTTATTGAAGTACACGAAGGCGAAGCTCCAATTTTCCGCACTACGGTAGCAAAACCTTGAAAACCAACTTAACCTACGACACCATCATCATCGCCAGAGGTAATGTAGAAGAAAGAGACGCAATAGGGCCGTTATAGGGGGGGGGGGAATACAACCTAGGGAAGAAATGTATGCAATTTGCAAGTGCTAAGCATGCTAGCACTTGGGACTGGTGAGCATCGCAATGAATGGATATAGCAAAACAGGGCAAGTCCTCACATTATTTCAAAATCTTTATTTTATATATAGTAGAAGTCAGTTCCATCCATCCTGAGGGCGATTAACATTGTTTTAGGGTTTTCTCTGCTTTGTACAAACTTGAGTCTGTCAATATGCTCAAGGCTGACATACAAATATGAGAGTCTTTAGCATAGACCAAACCATAAGCATTTTGTTGAATCTGCCAAATGAGACATGGATGTGTATATATACCTAGATGAATCCAGGAACATTTTGTTGAATCTGCCAAATGAGACATGGATGTGTAGGTGATTCATGATCTTGTTGTATTGAGCTATGGTCAATAGCAGCCTCCAGGTTGCTTCAGCTCTTAGTCTCATGGCAGCAGCAGCAATTGTTAGTGCCAAGTTGGAATGTGTACACACACTTGCCAACGTCCATTGTCTTTTCCGGCTCACAATTGAAAAGGAGCATGTTTTGAGAGTTGACGCAGTTGACTCTACATTAACTACCCAAGAGGTAGACGGTTGCTTCCAGGTGTTTACGTCCATGAAAAGACAGAAAACCAAAGAAGAAGATCACATCAGGTGTGTATCTCCCTTTAATTGTAAGTTCTCTAAGGCCATGCCATTGCCTTTCCCTAAGCAATGGCCAACGCTACAGTATATGACTATCAAAAATCAAGGGGCCCGCATGCACATCTCAACTTGGCACAAGTGGCTGCTGTTGCTGTCCTAAATAATCTAAGAGCTAGGGCAGCACTGAGCATCGAGGCTCTTGTTAAGAATGGCAAGTCATGCTTCAAATCCCCTAAATATACAAGAAGATCAACAATCACCTACGCTACCATGGATTCTAAAACCTTTCTCCTTTTTAGTTGCCTGGTTCATTACAATGTCCACCGTTGGAAACCCAAACCAGATACTCGCATCCAAATTGTCATGCCTTAGCATAACAACAAATACAGGTTTTCCAAAAGCAAAGAGAAACCCCAATCATAATTAATGGATGGACCTAAACTATCAATATCAATTTCCAGACTATATACTTGCAAGCTCATACACACTAGTAAGAATGAAAATCATCGAAATATTAAGAATTACCTGAGCAGCTTTTAACATAATCATCTGACAATCATAAACAAGTGCCCCAGCACATCTTCCTTGAGGATCTTCTCGCAATAAAGGACCCTTTGGAAACTTCTCCCGACCTCTCTTTAGATATTGCCAATCAGGGCCCTCAAAATAATGCATGGAGCTAAGAAACGCATTAAAACAGTGTAAGCCTTTTTAAAACCCATTGGATGAGGTTTGCATCTGGCAATTTATCCCTCTATTTTGAATATTTCCTTCAGAACTAGATGTCGATGCAACTGATCTAGAAGTCATGTAGTACTTACCTTGTGCGCAGACTGTGCATTGAATCATCAAACTCTAGAACACTTATTTTTGCTTCACGGAAGGACAGGATGATGGCATCTCTGCGCTTGCGCCCATCGTCCCTCCCATGAGATAAGACCGCCATGCTCTCAATATTTCCATGCAGTCTATACAAAAACAACATGAGCAATTCAACAAAAAAAACAAAACAAAGATGGTTGCATCAAATACAATAGATGTACTACTAGATATAAATCCTATCAGCTTCTAGGTAAAGTGCTATGCTCTTTAGCTTTCCATGCAGTCTCCATGATTTAAAGGATGCAAATCAGCATGACTACAATCAAACCAATTGAAAGCGCTTTCAATTTGTTGCAGCTACACGAGACTCCCTGTTTTTAATATAACAATCATGATACCTAGTTAACCTTGATATCCATGCTAGACCTCCCGCGCCGCATACCAAAGGAAGAATCTTGAACCAATTTGAAACACACAGGTAAAAAGAAGAATCACTCTCAACAAGGACACTCAGATCTGAAATTATAGACAGCAGTAGAACAGCCAAAATAACTCAAGATATATTGCTCAAAACACAAGTCCAAATCTAGCAGATGCCCAAGATGGAATTCGTGAGCACATTAGAATGAATGTGAGAGACACACACTCTCTTTTAGACTTGTACAATGAAAAATAGATGTGCACATTCTTTTGCGCACATATACGTTTATTAAACCGTAAGTACAAGAATATTGTCTTTCATCTAAGCATAAATAAAAGAATTCAAGCATATGTCAAACCATTTCACATGTGTATAAGCATCATGACATACATGCAAGAATTCAAATTCAGTTTACTGTTCTTTATTACAGCAAGGATGGAGGACAAAGATTCTACTATTGCCTCTTCTGCCCCTTCTCTTCCTTCCTCCTCCTCCTCCAGATTCCTCTCATTCACAATCCTGAACTTCGGAGAGTCAGGGAAGCTAGACGAACTACCTGATCTGGAAGATGAAAATCCAGAGCCATCTTGTGGCCCGGAAGTTGTGGAAGCTAACAACGGGGGTGGAGGCAAAACCGGAAGACTTGTTGGACAACAAGGGGAAGATTCTCATTCCAGTGGACGGTGAAGAGCTTGAGAATTGGGAAGAGAGAGATGCCCACTCCCTAGCATTAATCATTGAGACCACGGCGGACTCTGTTCTTCCGCACATCCAGATAGCCGAGACGTTTGTAGAGACGTGGGCTATCTTGAAGGATTTGTATGAAACGAACAATACATCTCGAATTCTGATGCTCCAACACCAACTGTACAATCTCGACATAAATGACTATTGCAAGAAGAGGCCGGGAAAATTTGTTTATGCAATCAGACGAGAAGGCTCTCGTGGCAAGGACAAGCTTGGCAAGGGTAAGTTCAAAGACTCCAAGAACAAAAGCAAGACCGAGGATGCACAGAAAAAGAGGTAGATGAAGTGCTTCTACTGTGAGAAGCTTGGTCATTCTGCTAAAGTGTGCTGCAAGAAGAAGGCGGACCTCAAGAAGAAGGAGTCTAAGTCCAAGGAGGAGCCAAAGACCGAATCGGCAAATGTCACGACCGGCGCTCTCTTCATCGTCACTGAGTACTGCTCCACTTATGCAGTCAGTGAAGGAGAGGAAGGTTGATATGTGGACAGTGGAGCTTCAAAGCACATGTCCAACAAGGAGTAGTTCAAAACCATGGAAGGTACGCATCCCGATTCCAAGGTCACTGTTGGGGATAACCGATCATGCCCTGTGAAGGGTATCAGTAGTATTCCGTTCATTACGACTGCAGGAAACGAGGAGTTAATTTCCGGTGTACTGTATGTACCAAATTTGTGCAAGAGCCTATTGTCTGTTAGTCAGATGGACAAGCACAATATGTCAGTATTATTGGACAACAGCAAGGTCACTATCACATCCAAGGCAAATGGACACGTGGTGGCTCAAGGTGTCAAGGAACATGGGCTATATCGGCTCAACGCTCTATTGGTGCACAAAGACCATGGAAGATCCAGATTATGGCATGAGCGGTTCAGTCATGTCAACTATGGCACTCTCTCCAAGATGCAGAAGACAAAGATGGTGGATGGACTTCCACCGATTGCAAGCAATTATCGTGTCTGCAGGGCTTGCGTGGAAGGCAAGCAACACAGGGACAAGTTCCCACAGGAGGCCTCATCACGGGCCACGAAGCCGCTCGAGTTGGTTCACGCCGACATCTGCCGCCCAATGTCGACAAATTTATTCGCAAGTTCGAGGTATTCTCTCTTACTTGTTGATGATTTCAGTCACATGACATAGGTATTCTGCCTAGCCAATAAATCTCAAGCTTTCGAGAAATTCAAAGACTAGAAGGCCGAGGTAGAGAAGGAGAAAGGGGAGGTAATCAAAGCCTTCCGCACCGACAGAGGGAAAGAGTTCACTTCTACAGAGTTCAATGGATTCTGCAAGAAGCACGGGATTAAGAGACAGCTCGCACATCTCAACAGAATGGAGTCGCTGAGAGGAAGCACAGGACCTCACAAAGATAGGGTTGACCATGTTGCAAGGGAGGAATCTCTCGAAAGCCTTCAGGGGAGAAGCCGTGAACACTGCCGTTCACATCCTCAACAAAACCAAGACCAAGGTTGTTGATGGCAAGACTCCATACGAAGCTTATTATGGTAAGAAGCCCATCATATCTCATCTAAGGGCTTTTGGTTCTAAAGCATTTGTGCATGTATACAAAGATAAGCAAACAAAGTTGGATCCCCATAGCCAGAGTTACATATTTGTGGGATACAGCCAAGAGTCCAAGGCCTGGCTATGCCACATATACCTCCTACCATTCACAAATGCAGACTTGACGTCCATCTGAAAAATAGACCAACTGTGATAAGCAGCCAAGGCAATGACTGTTCGAATAGTCACCATTCTAGCTGTGGGGGTGAAGGTCTCGTCGAAGTCAAGTCCTTCTGACTGTGCATAGCCTTTCACCACCAATCTTGCTTTGTACTTGTCCAAGCTCCCATCTGACTTGAACTTAAGTTTGTACACCCATTTGGTCTCGATGACCTTCCGCTTGGCTAGTTTGGGCACTAAATCCCAGGTGTCATTTTTCAAAATGGCATCCATCTTTGCCTTCATGGCTTCCTAGGGAGCTTCTTCTCAGATGGAGGTGCTTTTGATGGAGTTGACTTGGGAGCTGGCTCTGGAATGGCATGCTCCTCCTCCTCCTCCTTGGGGTCTTCAGTCGGCTCCACCTCTCGAATGGTGACTTTGGGTGGCGGTAACGCTGGAAGTTCTAGAACCTCTTCTACAGGCTATGGCTCGGTCTCTTCAAAGATCACATCCCTGTTGATAAGGATCTTCTTCTTGTCCGGGTCAAATAGGTGGTACCAGGATTTCAGATTCTAGGATCCCCATCAAAAGTCTGCAAACTGAAGGCGGCCTTATACAGGCTGAAACAAGCCCCCAGAGCTTGGTACCAGCGGATAGATGTTTTCTTTCAAAAGATCGGGCTTCAGCGGAGTCCATCAGAGGCAAATCTCTATCTCAACACAGAGGGGGATTTGCGGCTGGTATTGATTCTATATGTGGATGACCTCATCATTACTAGGGATCGTATGAAGAAGATTGCTCAGGTCAAGAGACTTCTCATGGAGGAGATCGATAACTGACTTAGACATACTTCACTACTTTCTTGGGATTGAGGTGAAGCAGGGAAAGAGCAGTATCTTTATTTCACAGGAGAAGTATTGCAAGGAACTCCTCAAACGCTTTGAGATGGAAAAGCAACAGTGACTCCCATGGAAACTGGTCTGAAGCTAAGTGTGCGTGATCCATCTCAGCCGGTTGATTCATCACTATATCAACGCTTGGTGGGGAGTTTTCTTTACCTCACCAATACTCAACCAGACATTTCCTTCGCAGATGGATTGCTCTCTCAGTTCTCCGCCACACCCAAGAAGGCTCATTGGGACACAGGTATGAGGGTGCTAAGGTACTTGAAGGGTACCTACACCTACGGCATCACTTATACCAGAGGCATTTAGTTGGGAGGTTTCTGTGCTAGTGATTGGGCGGGTGACATTGATACTCGGAGATCGACCTCTAGATATTGTTTCTTACTCTCATTAGGAGCTGTGTCATGGCTGAGTAAGAAACAACCTACTGTCGCCCTTTCATCTACAGATACGGAGTACAGGGCTGCCTATACAGCAGCATGTAAAGCATTGTGGCTCAAGTGGATCTTGGAGGACATGAGTGTGGCCCAAGAAGATGCGACTGCAGTTATGTGCGACAACCAGAGTTGCATAGTGATCGCCAACAACCCCGTCTTTCACGCATGGACGAAGCACATCGAGGTCCATTACCACTTTGTTCAAGAACTCATAGATGAAAAACCATAGAGTTGATATACTGCCCGACCAACGACAACATCTCACATGTCTTCACGAAGGCGCTTCCCAAGGAGCAAATGGAACACGTCATTCGACGCATGGGGATCGGCCCACAGTTATGTCATTGAGGGGAGGTGTTAGAAGGTCATTGCCCCACCTGTGAGCCCCCGATTTGAGGGGACAAGGGGGCAGAAGACCATAGGGGGTAGGGGAAGGAAAAAGGCAGCACACCTACTTGGCAAGGAGCCCGCGCAGCAACATGTTGATGGCACGGCATCCAATGCGCCTCTTGGACCAGCATACGGGCGGTGTTGGGGACTGCAACAGCAGCCCATGACCCTTATATAGGCTTGGCCCAAGCCGGCAAGATCAGCCAGCAAAGACCGACCCAGCCTGTGGGCTGGCAGGTCGGTGCATTGGGCAAGGAGCCTACTCCCCAGTCGGCCAGTTTGAGGGGGTAGCCCCTCCTATAAAAAGCCCCCATTCCCCCCTCATTCCTCATCACCTGCACAGACAGCCCTGCACACAGGCAAGTGCGCAGAGGGAGAGGAAGAGTCTCAGCCATTGACAGCATCTCGGGCTGTTTGTACACGCTCATCCTTGAGCTTTTGTTTGCCCACTTTTGTGGAGGAATATATCTGAGTTTCTGTCCTCTTTCTCTTTCAATTTTACTGAGTGTTGTATGAGCTAGATAGGGAGTGAGGTGTGAGTGATTCTATCCTTTATTTCCAACACGGCCCCAAACCTGGATCTCCACAGATTCACTGCACGTGAAATAGAAAGCCAAACTAGAATGCTTGGCCAGCTGCTAACTATGTGGGCTATTGTAAGCAGCTACTAATAGGTCACTTGATCGAACGGCTTCAAATATGCCACATGGCTTTGTAGGATTTTAGAGTTTCATAAAACGCTCTAGTGCTGGCCAAGTAAAGAAAAGAGTGATTTTTCTATTCCTAAGAGATTTCTAGAGCCTCATCCAACAGTTTTTTTGCACATCTGCAGAAATCTGAAACTATCCCAATGATGAGCTGTGGAGGGCCTCCAACCTCTATTAGCCCTGGTACGAGCCTTGTAGGTCAGGTCAACTCTATGAGTTGACTTCTTTGATCAACCATATGGTTGACTTGGGGGCCATATAGGCCACCCACCCTTTGTATTTTCCTCTTATCCATTTGAGCAATACTACGTTTTCTTTGATCAACCATATGGTTGACTTGGGGGCCATATAGGCCACCCACCCTTTGTATTTTCCTCTTATCCATTTGAGCAATACTACGTTTTGCTCCAGCTTGTTGTTTGCTTCCCACACTCCACTCCCGTTCCATTGCATCCTGCACCCAAAACCTCTACTGTTGCGCTGGAATCTCCTGGCATTTCTAACTGTGTAACGAAAGAAGGGGATGCTCTTCCCTCAATGCCCTTCTATGGTGACATTATTCACTTTATGCCTTCTAGATAAAGCATCCGCAACTCTATTCCGAGCTCCTTGAGTATAGACAATCTGAAAATGAAACATGGACAGAAAATTTGCCCAATACATCTGCTTTTCGGAGATCTTAATCTGAGTCAATAAATACTTGAGGCTCTGGTGGCCGGTCTTGACTGTAAAATCAGCTCTAGGAAGATAATGCTTCCAAATATTTAAAGCATGAATAACTACTAGCGTCTCTTTCTCATAAACATCCAAATACATCTCGGCATCACGTAGCCTCCTACTTTCATAAGCTATAACCCGACCTTCTTGATGGAGGGCAGCTCCCACACACTCTCCACATGCATAGCAGTCCACCTGTTTCTGTAAATCTGGAACAACGAGAATAGGCTCGCTCTTTAACTTTTCTTTGAGAGCATTAAAAGCTGTCCTTTGTCTTTCTCCCCATCTGAAACAGGCTTCCCCCCTTTCAGTCCAGCATGGACGCACCACCTCAGTCAATTCCACAAGATGAGATTAATGGTATCATATGGTTAGATCTCCTCCAGCTCCATACATCTCAGACTTGGAGGGGGGACCAGGAGCTCCCGACCAAGATCTAGTTCTATCACACCACATCCTGAGAGTATTGGAGGAGGGAGTCATAATCAGACCCCAGTACCTCTAGGACAGAGGAGTCTCACATGTATTGAGGATCGCCATCAAACAGATGCGGGTTTCGTCCCATCAACTGAGGATTGAGGTTGGGAGAACTGCAAGCATACCCAGAGAGCAGCGGATCTGTATGTTGTGCACATTTGGGGTGGTTCAGACAGAGGAGCATTTTCTTTGTGTCTGCCCAGCCTACTATAAGATCCGGGGACGATACCACTGCCTCTACCTATAGGGAAGCGGCTTCGGTCCACCCTCACAACTAATCCAGTTCCATGATCAGGTCTGCATTGCGCTCTATCTTATGGAGATACGCCGACACAAGAAGACACTACTATGACAAATCAAAGAGTAGCAAGAGGCGACCAAGCCACAGGATACAGAGGCTGACCGAGCACAGCAATGCATCACAGACTCTATGCATTTGAGTCAACTCCAGGGCACAGCGGGATAGAGGAGGAGTCACTTGAGGATCAGCACAGAGGGCCAACCTGATGCCGCCAAGAGAGGAACGCAAAAACCACTCGTGACACAGAAAGCAGCTAGAGCACACTCTATTGAGGTCCATCCTATCACAGCTTTCCTCAATGGAGACCGCCAGAGACGACGGGTCACTCGGGACATAGCTTAGTGGGTTCAAAGATCGAGGAGACTGCTCCCCTCGCCACAGCGTGAGACAGCCCGACAGACGTAGATCTGAGATATTTTCACAACTCACCGGAGACACGGTGCTAGGCTTCGGTTTCTTAGTCCTAGCTCTCAGTTTACTTTGATTTTGCTTGATCTTTTGAGCTCATTAGATCAATATAGATAAGTACTCAACAACGGCCTTAGCGTGCCCTTTGCTCCAGCCCACTGCGGCTTGTATGAGTTTCCCTTTTGTGTACTTTGTCCCATAGGCCCATGAGGCCCCCCACGTATGCTAATCTCTCTCTCTCTCTCTCTCTCTCTCTATATATATATATATATATATATATATATATATATATCTATCTATATATATATATATATATCTATATCTATCTATCTATCTATCTATCTATATCCGTCCCTCGTATCTCTTGTGCCAGCAAAGAGGAGCGAGGAGCGCCGCCAACAAAGGGGGGGGCACCGCCAGTCAACATAGCGCCGCCAGCCAATGGCTCACCAACAAAGCCGCCAGCCGCCAACAGGTCTTCAATGTTATGAATGCATAGCTGGCCAGGAAGGCACAATACTCAATGGCAGTTCCAATTCGGAGATGATTTATGTTTACAGATTTGAAGCTCACACATAGATTAGCATCTCACATTGAGTTATAGCTTAGTTCATGCGACACAGTTCAGTTCTCTAAGGCATTTTCTCCCCGGAAGTAGAAAAATATCAGGCTCAAGACATGGAGATTTTCTGTAGACCATGCCATTTCTGATAGCAATGTTATACACCGTCAATGTTATCCTACATGGCCAACCTTTCTATACATCGTCAATGTTATCCACAGTCCAGCAGGGCCATCATCCCATGATCATCCATTATCACCACAGGTCGTTCACCTAAAATTCCATGGGGAAACTTTGATTCACTCAGAGCCTCCCCAATTGACCACAGGACCATTATGTTGAAATAAGGCAGTGCCTGCCTCTGAGCCCCATCTGAGGACATTAGGTCTGCCTGGGGAGATCTTGTAATGGTGTTGTTATGCCCTGTCGTTGGAGCAGGCACCTGGGGAGGGAGAGGATCCCTTTTGGATTGTTTACCAGCAGTGTTAGGCCTTGTTTAGATGCAGTGGTAGCAGCAGGAGGCTGCAGTACAGCAGTCCCCACTCTCTGAAAAATGACCCTGGGGTAGGCCATTTTATAGGCTGCAGGCTAGTCAGCCAGCAGGTTGGCTGACTGACCCATCCCACAGACTCGCAGTCAGCCAGTCCAGGGGTTCTTCCAGCCTCTCCCCACCCCAGCCACTCCACGTGACTCCAGCACACTCTTCCCCCACTTCCACATTCGTTACTGCCTACAGTAGCCTACTTAGACCCCTCCCTGATGTGCATGGAGCAGGAGTTCTGATGCAGCAGTGGTTCCTTCACCTTCTTGGAACCCTACAGTGAATGTTTGTTCTCAGGTTCACTGTTTTGTTGCTGCAATACATTCAGATATCTTTAGATGAATCCAAGAATGTATTCGTTGTTCAGTTTACTGTGTGTTCTCTGAATCGTTTGCAGAAATTGAACTCGCACATGTTGTGTTGACCTTTCTATCCTGGGAAAGTCTGTCTCTCTGTTTTTCTACATGGCATCAGAGCCCAAGGTGTTCACATAGCACTCAGTTCATACAGTTTCTAAGAGCCAGCTCTGTGTGGAGTGTATGATATTTCTGTGGCAAGTATGGCATCATCGCTTGCAGGTCTGAACTACACAGAAGCAAGCAAGCTTGACAGAACAAACTATCCATTGTGGAAGTTCAAGGTAAAGACTCAGCTCATAGCCACGAAACTATGGAAGGCTGTGATCAGCGAGCGGAGAGCACGGGGTAGTGACACCTGTAATAAGCATGCTGCCACATGGGTAGCACATAGGCTGCCATGTGGGCAGCATATAGACGTCCTTAGGTTTACGCCTATAGGGTAGCTCTGTCTGGAAGAGAGAGCCATGGGGTCCGCCATTCTATGGACCACACTTGGGCCCTGACTTAGGGCAGGTATGCAGCCTATTGGAGGCAGTCTGCAGACTGGGTCAGCCAGCCAGCAGACTGCCTGGAAGAGATAGCCATGGTGTCAGCCATTCTTCGGACCACTATGGGCCCTGAATTAGGGCAGGTATGTAGCCTATTGAAGGCAGTCTGCGGACTGGGTCAGCCAGCCAGCAGACTGGAATCTGGATCAGACTACCCCTGATTGGGTGAGCAAAACAGACGCCCAGTTGGGCAGTTCCAGGGGCATACCAGCTCCTATATAAAGCCCCCATTGTGGGGGGCATAGGTATTCAGCAGTAACCTTGCAGGCTGCAGTCTAGCTTCTCTAGACTGCTCATCAGAGGCACAAGAGCAGGCGGATCAAGGCAGCAACAAGTGCAGTGGATTCGTCTCTGTCCAGGCTTCAAAAGCACCCAGGGCACAGAACAAGGCACAGATGGAGTTATAATCAAAGGATCTGCAGTCATCATTCTGAGGTCAGGCAATGTAGTTGAAAAACAGCATGCCTGTCCTTCAGAACACTAGAATTTTTATTATCTTGGTATACTCCATATGTTTATCACACAAGAGTATGCATCAGCGTCTGTGCACACCATTAGGAAAGGGTGGAGGAGATAAGAAACTACTCTATTTGAGAATTTGGTCCTTGTTTGGATTGTGCAGTTATAATCTTTAAGATAGCAGCACCATTCACTCGTGCCTTCTTTGAACAAGCATCATGCATTGACTTTGGGATCCCAAGAAAGTGCATATATCTAGATGAATCAAGGAGCATGCCGAAACTCATCCTCTAAAAATACAACACAGTGTGCGGTTTCAATCTCATGATAGTCCCATAAACTTCATCACGCATAGCAGGGACTAGCTACTATGACATCCCCACTGACATCATCAGCGCCCAGCAGTGAGTGTAGACCATAGTATAAACATAAGCTCTCACACATCCACACACCCGCACATACTGAATCTACCGCATGTTGAAACTATCAATTCTCTCCTTTAAACTCTGAACCTATTGCAAAATGATGGTTGAATGGTTTGCTTAGCAAGGGTGAATGTAATAGCATGTATGGACAATAACTCGTTTCAAAAATGGAAGGGTTTGGGCGTTGGGTTTCCAGTGTTCAAGTTATGCACAAAATGTCAAGGATCCATAATACCAATCTTAGAGGCACCAACCTTTTCAGTACTTGCCCTTGGGGATCCTTGCGAGGGGATCTTAAATTTTGTACTCTCTCAAGGGAGGTATGCTTGTCTTCGCTTGGGCAAAATGTGGTTTGGATTTGACCAAAGCAATGTGGGTCGACACTCTATTACAAACGTCATAATTTAACTTGTTTGCAGCAATAAAGCATTCAATTTGATGAATAAACTGTAACCTGTGATGGCAGACCAGCTCCAGCCACGCAGAGGAGACACCTGTCATAACGCCACCACGTCGAGCGGCAGAAGGAGGGGCAGAGCTTCCACTGGAAGAAGGAGCTCTGACGCTTTTCTCGTCTCCTTCTTCGACGCGCACCTCGTACACTTCCAAGACGTTGGCTTTGCTGACAATAAGGTTGGGAAGCGAAAGAATGAAAGCGGTTTTACTGCCATTTTGGAGGGTTCCCAAGAGGACCCCATCGTCACCAGCGTCCAAGCTGCTGAGGGGGGCAGGAGCAGAGGAGGAATCGGAGCCGGGGCAATGGGTAAGGAAAGCTGCGCAGCAATTCTCGACGCCAGTGGGAGGGTGGGAGAGCTTGTAAGCTGCGTAGCTCATGGTAGGTTCTTGTTGAAGTTTCAGCTCTCCCTCCCGGGCAGCTGGGTTTAAGGTTTTATTTGTAATGCTTTCAAAGGCCAAATTCGATATGATGGTTTGCACTCAAGTTGAGTAGGGAACATATTGAATTTGAATTAAAGTGACTCCCATGAATTTTATTCGAGGGGAGCAAGATGCCCCATTAACTAAGCATATTGGCATTGATTCATTCGAATTAACCGAACCTTCTCGAGAGCATGATCATGAACCTTCCGGAGAGCACGATCAGGAGTATATAGTTGCTCGTGATGCTGTCTCAGGTTTTCTTTCATTCCCTCCACGCTCACATCGTCTTAGGTTCTCTCTCTCTCTCTCTCTCTCTCTCTCTCTCTCTCTCTCTCTCTTTCTAATGCTTGCTCACGATCCCCTCTGCATTTTGCATTCTGCATTGGTGTGGATGCTCGTTTAGTAGCTCCACTACCACAGCTCATTGTATCAGGTTTTTCATAGTCTCATAGACCCATCGGTCTTTCGAAGACTTTAATAAACTCTCTCTCTCTCTCTCTCTCTCTCTCTCTCTCTCTCTCTCTCTCGGGGTGGGAAGAATCAATGCATTTGAGAAGCTGCGATTTCAGAACGTTCCATGTCCAAAAAGTTTGTGGCTGCCCCGTGAGCGAGTATATAGAGAGCAAGGAGAGGGATGTGGCTAAGTAAAGAAAGAGAGAGGGGGAGGAGAGCTTGAGAGAAGGGGGGAGAGACTGGGGGAAGGAGGAGAGCAACAAGAGCCGATGAGGCGGAGGGGAGAGGTAAGGCGACAAGGTAGATTAATAATAGGCTAATCATTGAATTGGCGAGTGAACAAATTAATTGAATTTCAACGAGTCAGTGAATAGGAGTGAGTTATAGCACATTGAATTCTTGTTACAACTTTTGTGTGTGTGTACGCACGTAAGTGTTCACGAAAAGACTGGGCTTAGTGTCAAGTGAACGAAAGAATGTCGATTTTGACCTGAAGAACAAAATTGGAGGTCACAGAAACTTGCACTATTTTGCAAATATAGTTATAAATTGTGTGAAAACCTCTAAATTTATGAAAAAGTATCTTCACGTTTATGAGCTTTGAGGTTTTTTGAAATTTTCCAAAAAATATTTCCTTTCAACACTCTTAGCATTAGATGTGTGTGTTTGTGTGTGTATGTGTGTATGGGTGTGTGGCTCTTTTTTTTTTTTTGTATGTGTTTGTTTGTGCGTTTTGGTTTGACAACTAGGTTAGTTTTATAAAAATGTGGGTGGTAATGTTGTATCATCCTTAGTGTTATTAAGTTATTTAGATAGTACATGCTTGTGTTAGACTTAGACTAGTAGTATTTCACATTAGTAGAAAGAATGATCGTTCATTCATTGTCATCTTAGGTAGTATTTAAGATTAATTTTATTTATTTATTTCATTTTGTCACTTTAGTAGGTTAGCATAGAAGGCATTTGATAAGCAAGGTTTAAAGTATGTTAAAAACGTTTGATAGTACAATCACATGATTCTAAAGCTTATACAAAGGTAGAATTCTTTTGCTAATAGTAAAATAGAAGCCTCATTATGGCTTAATGAATCGTGAAAGCTATGTTGATTCACCTTCTAAACAACTAGATTTTGAGCAATCCAACTTCTTGGTACCATTATTATTCAAGTTTACTGATCGAGCAATGTCAAGTCCAAGCTCTTTTCCTTCAAAACCAAATGAGTATGAATTGGAGGAGACGAAGGGATGCAAGGAGCAAGGAGACTCCAAAGATGCAAGCGAGAAATGAAATGCCGGTAGCTCAAATAGATTGAGTGCGGATGAGATCTGCCTCACGTGTATATATGCCCATCGGCTGGAGTAAATCAAGAACATACAAAGGCCGGGTCAAGACCTACCCATTGAGCCTAACAGCTAATTGACTAACTAACTTAAGATCTCTTTAGATATGTGTTTGATTATCCCCCAAACCCTCCCTCAAACTAGTGTCTGAGGAGTGTGGAGAAATCCAATGCCAGTGCGAAGGAACTTAAAACGGTCCTTGGCAAAAGGTTTGATAGAGAGATCTGCAAGCATGTCTGCAATTCGACAGTAGAGTGTAATGTGATCTCTTTGTTTTGAATGAGGTCTCGTACAAAGTGGTACTAGATGTCGACGTGCTTGCTACATTTGTAATGATAGCCATTCTTGCTAAGGCAAATGCATCCATTGTTGTCGTCGTTGAACAAGATGGATGTGTCGAACTAAATGCCGATTTCTTTGGCGAGTTGTGTGAGCCAAACATGCTCCTTAGCAACATGGCAAACGGAGATATACTCCGCTTCAGTGGAAGATAAAGCAACAGATCGTTGTTTGGTGCATGACTGAGATTGGTCCTCCTGCTAAAAGATAGACAAACCCACTGGTGGACCTTCAATCATCGATGTCACCGGCCCAGTGACAAACCCACTTGTGGACCTTTAATCGTTGAATCAGTGAATCCTTGAAGGTGAGGTGCTTGTGTAGAATAGGAAATGCCGATAGTGAAGGTACCTTTGAGGTATCAAAGGACATGTTTGGCAACATGCCAATGTGAGGGATCGGGGTTGACCATGAATCGTGCAAGCTTGGTGACGGTAGTGGCTATGTTAGGTCGTGTGCAAACCATGGCATACTATGTCAGGTCATGTGCAGACCATGGCATACATCAGGGATCCAATCAGTTGGTGATACGGAGTGGTAGTCATCGCTTGTTGCTCTATGGTATTGGAGGGGGACATGCTTGTTGTGAGGTGAACATTCAGATCAAGGGGTGTGCGGACAAGATGGCAATCCTGCATGTGGAATCTTTCGAGGAGCATTTGGACATATCGATGTTGGTGAAGCCATATTTTGCCACATTCATGCGATCATGTGTGACTTGGTGGATGTCGAGGCAGTAGTGTAAGGGTCCAGAATCGGTCATGGAGAATGATCGCTGCTGCAGTGTTGAAGGTATATTTCTTCATCAAGGTCGTTGTGGAGGAAGGCAATCTAAACGTCCATTTGGTGAATGTGAAGATGTCTATGGCCCATGCGAGAAGGAAATGAATGGATGCAATGTGAATGACAGGTGCAAAGGTATTGGTAAAGTCAATACCCTCCATCTGAGTGAATCCTCGAGCAATTAGGCGGGCTTTGAATCTGGATATTTTATCGTTGGGGAGGAATTTGATTTTGAATACCCATTTAGAGCTTATGGCGCGTCGTCCAGGTGGTAGAGGTACCATTTCCCAAGTATGATTTCGTTGAATAGACAGGAGCTCATCCCCCATGGCAGATTCCCATTCGGGCTAGACGGGCGATGCTTGGGCTTCTTGAAGGGATGGGATCAGTGGGCCAAGGAAGATGGATTCATTGAAGAGCAGTGGTGGTTGGCAAGGACGAGTGGAACGTTGTATGGGGGGAGGAGAATAGGTTGGGGTGGGCAAAGGAGGCGATGAATTGTCAGGTGAAGGGATGAAAGGAAGAGGAGCATTGTTTGGTGGATCATGTTGGAGAGGTGGGTTGCTGGATTCGTCGACATGAAAGGTGGAAGTGTGACTAGTGGCAACGGGTGGTGCAACCATGGGTGATTTCCCAAGGCGACAGGTTAGTGATGCAGATGGTGCATGGCTCAGTGGAGATGGTGCGTGGCTCAGTGGAGATGTGGGCAAGGGTGGGATGGAATGTGTTGGGGAAATGTCTTGAGAGGTGAGTGGGACGATAGGGCCAATGAGGTAGGGGAATGATTGGTAGAGAAGAGGATGGGGATTGTGTGGCTGGTGAGTGCACGTGTTGTTTGTGGTATAGCCAACAAAGAGGCCAGGAGCTCCACGTGGATCTAGTTTGTCATGCTATTTAGCAAGTACGTGGGTGAAGATTGGGTAGCTGAAGACACATAAATGGTGGACACGTGGCTTCTTGTTCTGCCAAAGAGCATACGGTGTGGTGTTGACAATTGATTTGGTGGGGACCCTATTGTGCAAGTAGAATGCAATGGTGGAAGCCTTCTACAGTGGTGAAGCATGCAATGAGTCATCTCCATGATGACCCGATTGCGGCCTTCTGCTAGTGAATTTTGCTTGGGTGTGTAAGGGATTGTGAATCTGCGGTGACACGATAGAGGTTGTTAAACCATTGATTTATGTATTCGCCTCTATTGTCAGAGCACAGGTGCTTGAGTGTTTTGCCAGTTTGATTCTCGGCGAGCGCCTTGAATTCTTTGAATTTTGGTTGAACAGCTCCTTGTGATCCTTGCCGTAGATGCAACATTTGCAGAGAGTGGCATCAGCGCCCTTTTGATAAGGGAAATCCTTGATCATTTGATGTTGAGCCACGAGCTCCAATTTGACGGTGTTAACATGGCCGAAGCGTCTGTTCCAGAGGGAGTCATGGTGAGCATGTGTAACAACAACAAGAGCATGGTCTCTGGAAGGACAGGATGTTGTGGCGGTCAGGCGGTATAGTCCTCTGGAATGTGTTCCATAGGGATAGACGGTACCATGATGGAGAAGGTTGCATTGGCCTTAGCGGAATTGGATGTCAAATCCTCGTTGATCAAGAACAGAGACAGACATGAGATTATTGGCGAGGTTGGGGACGTGAAGAACATTCTGGAGAACGCCATGTTTACCATTTGGAAGGGAGAGATAGATAGAGCCAATGCCAATTGCACTGATGGAGCCATTGTCTCTGACGACCACTACTTGTTGAGGGTGGCCATTCATGATGAAAAGGCTTCTTCAAGGGGGGGGTTTTGGAGAAGAGGTATCTTTGAAAAAGGTGGCGGTCCTCCTAATAGTGCATGTTCTATAGGAGAGTTTAGACTCTTGCTCTGTGCCTCCTCCTAGAGGAGTCAAATGGTGATGCTACAGACATTGATTTCGTCCCCCCATCCTTCTATGGTCATGATAAGAGGGTCAAAGGAGGGAGGCATACTTCCCAAGATGGTGAAGGCGAGCTGATTGTTGGGCATTGGTGTCGCGGCAGCGTCGAGTTGTCAAGCTAGACTTTTGATTTTTTCGATGTGTGGTGTGATTACTTTGCCTTCTTTGAGCTTGAGATTGCCAATACTGCGTTGGAGTGTGAGAGTGCTGCCAACTTTGCTTTCCTCATAGGTTGTGTGCAGCAACTCCTAGACTTCATTGTTGGCAGTGTCACAATCTTGGACTTGACTTGTTGGGACATCTCCCAAGGTCAAGAAAAGAATGAGCTTTGCTTGTCATTCACGTGTGTTCCATGCAGCAACGGCTACAGATCGATCAATTGGAGGCACAATGGCTTGTATCGAGGAAGTATTTACAGGAGGAGCAGTTGTTCCTTCAGCAAGAGGGGTGATGGTCGGAGTGGAGGATTGGCTACCAAGCTCTGTGGGAGGAGGAACATTGAGCCATGGACCTATTTCGTCGCCATTGACGATGGTCCATAGGTTCTTTTCTTCCAAAATCATGTGGATTTTCCACTTCCATAGTTCGTAGTTCGGACCTTCGAGGCACTCGATCACACAAGAATTGAGCAGGGTGATAGGATCGAAAGCCATAGTGTCTTTAATGAGTTGCTGAGAGAGAAGATGTAGGTAGGTAGAGAGTAGAGGTAGGTAGCCAACTAAGAGTACGCAGGATGCGGATTATCAAGAGCTAAGGTTGTGTGGGCCCATAACCTTTAGAGGAGACGAAGGGATGCAAGAAGCAAGGAGACTCCAAAGATGCAAGCAAGAAATGCAAACGCTGGTAGCTTAGAAAGAATGAGTGCAAATGAGATTTGCCTCACATGTATATATGCCAATCGGCTAGAGTAAATCAAGAACATACAAAGGCTAGGTCAAGACTGAGCCTAATAGCAGCTAATTGACTAACTTGAGATCTCCTTAGATAAGTGTTTGATTATCCCCCATGAATAGCTCATCTTAAAAGGGTACAAATAGCAATGAGTAATGCAATAGACAAAGGGAACGTGAACACAATTTAAGACAATGAAATTTATTTTCCATCAATGGAAAGTGGTGACATTGATGGTGAATAAAATGCATGAAAAGTGGGACCTAGGTTTGTTGAGAAGTGAGTAGTCTAATTAATATGTTAAAAAAAGTAGTAGATAAATGCTATAAAATCCAAAATCAATTCATCACAAACAAGGGAGACTGGGCCACATAGTGTATATGTAGGACTTTTTGTGTGGTAGCATAGTTCCAACTATCCATCAAGGTGGCAAACCATAATGATTAAAAAGTAAAAGTCTTAGTGCAAAAAAGCAAGCCATTAAAAGACACCAATAAAAGCTAAGAATCTCCTCCCTTCTCATCCACCACTTCACATCTTGTTAATTCATTATTTTATCTATCAACATTTGGGCCATCCAAATAGTGTCAAGAATCTTCTAAATATTAATATTTTCATTTATGGATAGATAAAATGGAATACTTAATTTTTAGCTGTGCCATTTGAACTTCCGCTTTTTAAAGCAAAGCATTGTCTTTGGAATATACCCAACTCTCTCTCTCTCTCTCTCTCTCTCTCTCTCTCTCTCTCTCTCTCTCTCTATGTGTATTCCCCTCTCTATCCACCCCACCCCCCCTCCCCCTTTCCATCTCTCTCTCTCTCTCTCTCTCTCTCTCTCTCTCTCTCTCTCTCTATGTGTATTCCCCTCTCTATCCACTCCACCCCCCCTCCCCCTTTCCATCTCTCTCTCTCTCTCTCTCTCTCTCTCTCTCTCTCTCTTTGTATCCCCTCTCTATCCACTCCACCCCCCCTCCCCCTTTCCATTCTCTATCTCTATCTTTTCTCTCCTCGATCCCCTCTCTCTCAAATCCCCCCCTCTCACCATATTTTCCTCTCTCTACTTATCCCCCCCCCCCCCCTCTCTCTCTCTCTCTCTCTCTCTCTCTCTCTCTCTCTCTCTATCTATCTATTTATCCTCTCTCCCTAACACACTCTCTCTCTTTTCTCAAACTACCCCTTTTTTCCTCTCCCCCTTCTCTCTTTTTAAACTCTATATTTCCTACCCCCTCTCTCTCCACTCCCCTAACAACACTCTCCAACCGGGCCCCATTTACTCTAACTACTCCCCCTACCCCCTAATACTCTAACTACATTGCCTAACCCCTAACTATATCTAACAACACTCCCTAGCCCAATTGACGATGACCTCCCATCCCCGACTATCTTCATCGACTTTCCCCCTCCCTTAAATGTCAACTACACGCTTGATTTCCAACCCGCGCTCCCCTGACTTTTTCTCTCCCCCAACGTCCGACTAGACTTTCATCCCCTCTCTACTATCCCAACTGTCTATTAAATCCCCCCGCGCTCCCTTTCTGGAATGCCCCACGAGCTTTGCCCAAATCTGCATCCCACCTCCTTTGGTAACCACTCGAGTGTCGATTGTTTGCAACCGTCCTGCCTACCTCCTTTGCCAACTAATGCATCTGAAGCTCTCTTTGCTTGAGCATACAATGGCTCTACACTACTCTATGCCGGCAGCTATATTGGCCTAGGCCCACCATGTCTCTCCACTGCTCTACCTACTGTCGCTCTCCATAGCTCCCTCCGCTTTTCCCTATGTGGCCATCACACTCCACTATCTACTGTTCTCCTATATCATGGATTCACACGTGAATTTTGTGTCTCGCCTATGTGGATTTTATCTTGTATTCCTTTAAATTTCTCTTTTACCATCATTACACCCCCCCAACCTTTCTTTAATGTTATTTATTTATTTCTCTTCTCTCTGTTACCCCTTTCCCCCTTCCTAATACCTTATTCTATTATCCATTTTCTTCTTTGGTCCCACCTTATTACTTTTAATGTTATATCATTGTTTCACTCTCTTATTTTTTAATTTTACTACATGCAATCTTTCTCTCGAGATTATCTAACCGATGATTCTCAACTTCCTATATTTCTATATTTTCCTCCATTCTCTACCTTGTAAAATCCCTCCCTCTTTTGTATTTACAACTCCCTTAATGGTCTAGTTTTACTAAATTTTTGCTTAGATTTTTAACTTGCATTTGTAATCCTTTGCCCTCCCCACTATCCATGGTCTTAAGGGTCTAATTTGTACCCTATATTCTTTTATATCCCTTGGTAAGTTTATTTATTGTGATTAATTTTTATAGTAAAGCTTAAAATTTTTCTCTCTCTTCTACACCTTCTCTTTTTGTATAAATTATTATGTCTATAAATTTTCATTTCCTTCATACCAAATTCTTACCCCCCCCCCTTTTTTTTGTTTTATATTTTCCTTGTTAATCCCCTCCATAATGACTCAAAGTTATTTCCCTCTATCCTACACTTCCCCTAAACTCATGGTTTGATATCTAACACCCCCCCCTCAATGTCCACCCGCAAGTTAACTTACTTTTTCGGCCCAATGCCAAGTCGATGAAGATGCCTCTCCAGCAAGTCTCTTCGAAGAGCCTTCATGAAGATGTCCATAGCATTCTCTGTAGTCGGATAGTGCACCAAGTTGACCTCTCCATCCATGATGAGCTCGCATACAAAGTGATATTGAATCTCAATGTGTTTTGTGCGAGCATGGAACACTGGGTTCTTTGCAATCACCATGCAACTCTGATTGTCACATGATAACTGCGTAGGCTTGTTCTGCACTACACCCATTTCCCCCAAAATCCTCCTCAACCACACTGCCTTGCAAGAAGCAAAGCATGCAGATTTGTACTCGGCCTCGGTAGAAGAAAGAGCAACTGTGGGTTGCTTCTTGCTGACCCATGACACAACTCCTGATCCAAGTAAGAAACAGTACCCTGTCACTGATCTCCTATTGTCCACGTCTCCTGCCCAATCTGAGTCACAGAATCCGGTCAAGATGTTGCCCTTGGTATAGGTGGTGCCATAATCAAGTGTGCCTTTGATGTATTTCAGCACCCGCATCCCTACCCTCCAATGGTTCTCTCGGGGCTTATTGGAAAACCTGCTTAGTACACCAGTTGCAAAACTGATGTCCGACCGTGTGTTGCACAGGTAAATCAAGCTGCCCACAAGCCTTCTGTACTTCACTTCATCCACCAGTGGTGATGAATCCTCGTTTGAGAGCTTTGCGTCAACCTCCATAGGGGTATCAACTGTCTTGCACTCAGCCATGCCAAATGCCTTCAGTATCTCTCCAGCATACTTTAGCTGTGAAATGAAGATCTGTTTCGGCTCCTGCCAAACTTCAATCCCCAAATAGAAATGCATTAGTCCGAGGTCTGTCATTTCAAACTCTCTTCCTAGCAAATGCTTCGTCTGTGAGATCTTCTCTTCATGGTTCCCTATTATGACAAGGTCATCCACATAAAGGACCACGATCATACACCTACCTCCTTCTCTGAAGATATACAAATTTGCATTAGATGGGCTCCTCCTGAACCTATTTTGCAGAAATTAGGCATCAATTCACTGGTACCACGCTCGTGGGGCCTGTTTCAGCCCATAAAGTGTCTTCTTCAGTTTGCACACTTTACCTTCTGAACTGGGGATCTCAAAACCTGGTGGTTGTTCCATGTGTACCTCCTCCTTTAGATCTCCCTTTAGAAAGGCGGATTTCACATCCCTCTGAAACACGGGCCAACTTCCCTTGGCAGCTAAAGCCAAAACACTGCGAATTGTGGGTAGTTGAGCTATGGGAGCAAAAGTATCTTGATAATCAAAACCATGTACCTGTGCAAATCCTTTTGCCATGAGCCAAGCCTTGTACTTATCCAACGTGCCGTCGGACTTGTACTTGGTCTTGTACACCCACTTGGTTCCGATTACCTTGCATTTTGGTGGTCGATCCACAAGGTCCCAAGTGTTGTTCTTCATTATGGAGCCATACTCCGACTACATAGCCTCCATCCATCTATCATCACCCTGTGCCTCTTCAAGACACTTGGGTTCATCAGCACGGATCACTTCTATCATCAAAGCATAGTTGACCACGTGTTCCTGCACCCTTCTTTGCTCCTCTAATCTCTTGGAGCGGCGGTGTTCAGATGGTTCCTCCTCAATGGTTGGAGGTTCTCTGCCATCCAAAAGCTACTTTACCCACTTTGGGAATAGCAATTTCCATTGTGGTTCTATAGGCTCTTCTTCATCTTCTTTGTCTTGAATCCTCCCAAGCACCATTGGGGGAGTTCCATCTGCTACTGGTGGTGGTACTAGATGGATATCTTGCTTCTGGTTGTTTGGGAAGGAAGCATCCTCCTCTAAATGATGTGGTTGTTTTGAGAAGACCACATTGCGACTTACAATTACCTTCTTGGTAACAGGGTTATAGAGACGGTAACCCTTTGCCTCTTCACTATAGCCCAAGAAAATACACTTCTGGCTCTTCGATTCCCATTTGGTCCTGGTAGCATCAGGGACATGCACAAAATAGTCACATCCAAAAACTCTGAAATGTGCAGCTAAAGGTTTCTTACCAGAGAAGGCTTGCAGTGAAGTCATCCCATTCACAGCCTTCGTGTAGCTACGATTCAAGATGTAAACTATAGTGTTACATGCTTCAGCCCAGAAAAACTTTGGCAAATCTTTCTCTTTCATCATACTCCGGCCCATTTCACAGATGACATGCATCTTGCATTCTGCTACTCCATTTTGCTGTGATGTATGTGGCAGGGGTTCTGCCTCTTGATTCTATGACTTTTGCAGTAACTTTCGAATTCAGTTGATGTGAACTCTCCACCTCTGTTTGATCTCAACTTCTTCACCTTCCTCCCTATTTCTTTCTCAACCATTACATGCCATTCCTTAAACCTACTAAAAGCCTCGTCTTTAGTCTTCAGGAAGTATATCCATATCCTTCTACTGTAGTTGTAGGCAGCGTCATGAAGTAGTAGGAACCACCCAAAGCTTCCATCTCCATCTTTCCACAGAGGTCCGTGTGAATGAGCTCTAGAGGAGCCTTTGCCCTGCTAGCCTCTTTAGGAAAGGGATGCCGATGCTGCTTGCCCATCATGCAAGCTTTACATACATCGGGCAGATCTAAAATTTCTGGTAGGTCTCCAATCATTCCACTTTTATGCATCTCCTTCAAAGAACTAAGGTTTAGATGACCAAACCTCTCATGCCACAGCTTAGTGTTCTTCACATCCGCTCGAGCACTGAAAGCTGAGAGTTCGTAAATGTTGTTGCGCCGTGTACCTTTACCAATGACCTTCCCTTGAAGATCCAGAATCTGTGCACCATTCTTATCGAATTAAACTTTGAGGTCCCGATCTATGATCGTGGAAACGAACAACAAGTTCCTCTTGATATCTGGCACATAAAGAACATCGGACAACTATTTTACAACTCCATCTGACTTGAGAGCAATTGTACCTTTTCCTTTTGCTGGACATTTTGCATCATTGCCGACTGCTACCAGTATGTCATTCCCTATCGGCTGTAGAGAGGTATACCAATCCTTCTGACTGGTCATGTGGCATGATGCACCACTGTCAATGGATCCACGGTTCATCTGCAGGTACATGAACTGCCTTCGTGCAAATCTCCTCAATTGCGATGAATAGCTCTACTGGTACTGCCTACACGCTGTTGCTGGTGGACTCTTTCTTTACTCTGTTCTTCTCATCTGCAATCTTCTTTTGGCACTCATTCTGCTTGTGCCCTGCCTTGTTGCAATAGAAGCACTTGATCTTCTTCTTTCTCTTTTTTATCATAAGAAGATGGGTTACTAGATTCCTTACCCTTACCTTTCTTTGATCCGGTCCAGAAAGCCAAATCTTCTCCAATCATCTTTTGACACATCTCCTCCTCTAGAAGCATCGCGCTGAAATCCTCAAAGTTGAGGGGCAGATTTTTGTTCTGCATGTCGTAAGAAGACCGTCGTACTTTGGTGGGAGAATCCGTACGCACCTTCGTGCTAGATTCTCACTGGTGATGGTGATGCCAATCGCAGTCATCTGATCGCATAGATTCTTCACCCTGGTGATGAACTTCTCTGCCGCTTCAGACTCAGACAACTTCTCGTTCACGAGTTGAGTCTCCAGATTTTGAATCCACATCTGATTTGTGGTCTCGTACTGATTTTTCAAGACCGTCCATGCCTCCTTTGCTGTGGTGACATGTTGAATTAATGCCATGATGGAATCACTAACACTGCAGACAATAGAACACAACGCATCTGCATTTCTTCTTGTCCGCATGAGAATCTCATCTGCAGTTGGTACTATCTGTTGTCCTACATTGGCTAGATCCGATCTCGCAACCGGCCTCACGTCCACCCAAGTAGGAGTGTCCCAAAGCTCATATGCGCTTAGGATGGTCTTCATCTTGAACTTCCAGAGTGGATAGTTAGAGCCGTCCAACTTTTCGCTTTTGCCAAACGGTGGGATTCACAGTCTTGCAGGTTGGGCCATCTCTCACAATCTGCTCGCAAACAAAAAACATACTACCAAATCTTCTCGCTAGAGTCCAGGCTCTGATACCATGTAAGAAAATAATACGTCGTCTGTGCTCAATAGATAACAGGATCTCGTACGCGAGAGAGAAAACAAGATAGTATGGAAAATCAAAAATTTGATTACTGTAGAATTGATACAATAGATGGCGCTGCCTCCCAACCGTACACTCCTGTGAAAGAAGCTTCGATGGCATGCTGGAAATAGTAGAAGAGGGAGGCTAGATGCTAAGGAATCAGGGTTGTTGTAGCCAGTGATGAAATGGGCTTCATGGGCTTGCTCTTATATAGCCACCAGTTGTAGTCGGTTAGGCTCAATTGGGTGATCGACCCAGTCTGCCCAAAACGGTCGACTGGGGGTCGGTCTCAAAATAGGCCACTGACCATACGATAGAACCGGTGTGCAAAATAGAGCAGCTGACCTACGATCGCCGTTCGGCCCAGAGCCATCCAGGATCATATGAGGCTACAAACGGGCTCCGCAACCCGAGACTGGGCTGCCCCAGGAAATGCTCCATCTACCCTCAGTGCGGTCAATCAAGGGATGCCTTCTCGCACTTGCATGTAGCCTAGTTGGTGGTGTGCCAACTCTATCTGAAGCCGTCCAGCCATCAGGCCACACATGGCCCCCATCTGGTGTCCAAACCAGGACCTATCGGATAACCGAGCTACTCAAATGCCTTCTCCTCATATGTGGGGCTTACCAGTAGAGTTAGCTGGTTCCTGCATAGCTACACGAGAGTGGAGCATTGATATCTAACATTTATAACACCTATCTTCCCAACTAAGGTATAAGTTGGTTCTTACCATGCATTTCTTGTTGGATGGTGGGAGGTATTCAGACTCCCCTCCAATAAAAGTGATGCTTGCTATGACTTGTCAAAGCTCAATCTTTTTGTGCAATTATGCATTCTATGAACTTTAGCAAAATGCTTACCTCTTGTCGACCTTTTTTGTATAAACATGAGTAGGCAATCACGTACATGTTAAAACTTTTCATTAAACACAATAGTTTTCTCTTTGAATCCATGGTCTATCTCCACATGGTTTTCATTTCACTATGGAAAGGGGTTTTGTAAAATCTTCCACACACATGCTCTTTCCCCTACAACTTTGGATGGTTGCACATAGTACACTTAAATCATTAAGTCCTCTTTTGGCTTCTTGACTCCTTTCCCTAATTATTGTTTTTCTAACCTTGTTTCCTCTCTTTTAAGAAACATTCATGGGACATCTCGCTCTAGTTGAAATCTCTCAACAACCTACATCCCAAATGGTACTTACTTGTTTTCAACAATCTAAGTTCTTCGCATGATTAGAACTCATGATCTCGAAGCGCTTGCTAAAAGTATCCCTCTACTTATCAAAACACTTTCTTTCAATGACTAGATCAAACTCCTAAAGTTCTCTCGTAATGAAAGTCATGGTGCCCTTGCTAGACTTTAGAGAGGTGCCTCAATCTTGCTGCCATTGACCTTAATGATACTAATCCTATAAAAGAGTATCATTCTATCATCCTTGGTATTGCCAACAACATCCTTGGTTCTCAATGGTGCTTTTCCTCTCCCTAAGCTATGGGGGCAACATCAACTAGTAGAGCAATGTAGAGGCATTGTATGCTCGCAAAGAGAGCTATAGACATGTTAGTGGGCAGAGAAGGTATGGAGGAAGGTTGGAGGCAATCGACACTGGAGTCATTGACAGAGGAGGTAGGATGCAGCTCTGGATAGAGTAGGAAGCAGAGTTGGTGGGGTGGTAGAGGTGGGGTTTTAATAGACAGTTGGGATAGTGGGATGCGACAGAAATCTAGTTGGACATTAGGAGAGAGGGAAAGTCGGGGGAGCAGGGAGTTGGAAGTTAGGGGAGTGGGTGGTTCGCCCACCGTGCCTCTACACCACTCTCCCTACTGTCACCTTTTGTATACGGCTCCCTCCGCTTCCATGTGTGGCCATCACTCTCCCCCACCACTCTACCTTTCTCCTAGATCATGGATTCATAAGTGAAGTCTACGTATCGCCTACGTAGATTTTCTCTTGCATTCCTTTATGTTTCTCTTTTACCATCATTACACCCCCCCAACTTTCTTTAATGTTATTTATTTATTTCTCTTCTCTTCATTACCCCTTCCTAATACCTTATTCTATTATCCATTTTTGTCTTCCCTCCCATTTTATTACTTTTAATGTTATATCATTGTTTCACTCTCTTATTTTTTAATACTATTACATGCAATCTTTCTTTCTAGATTATCTCACTGATGGTTCTTAACTTCCTATATTTATATATTTTCCTCCATTCTCTACCTTGTAAAATTCCTACCTCTTTTATATTTACAACTCCTTTAATGGTTTAGTTTTACTAAATTCTCACTTAAATTTTCGACTTGCAATTCTAATCCTTTAGCCTCCCCACCATCCATGGTCTCAAGGGTCTAATTTGTAACCTATATTCTTTTATGTCCCTTGGTAAGTTTATTTATTTTACTTGTAAAGCTTAATCTTAATTTTTTTCTCTTCCACCCGTTCTCTTTTTGTAGAAATTATTCTTTCTAGAAATTTCAATTTCCTTCATACCAAATTCTTACCCCCCCCCTTTTTTCTGTTGTTTTTCTTCCACCCCTTCTCTTTTTGTATAAATTCTTATTTCTAGAAATTTTCATTTCCTTCATACCAAATTCTTAAACCCCCCCCTTTTTCTATTGTATCTTTTCCTTATTTATCTCCTCCATAATGATTCCAAGTTATAATTTCCCTTTATCCTACACTTTTCCCCTAAACTCATGGTCACTCCAATCACCGTGATAACAAGGGAGGGGTGTTTATGACAATTGTCTTCTAAACAAAGTATAAGCTGGTCATTACCATGTTTTTCTTATTGGATGGTGGTAGGTATGCAAACTTCTGTCTTCAATAAAAGTGAACTTTTTTGTAAAACGTTAGTAGGCAATCACCATGTTAAAACTTTTCATTAAAACATCAGTTTTCTCCTTTTAATCCATGGTCTGTCTTTATCGTATTTTCATTTCACTATGGGAAGGGGTTTTGTAAAGTCACAACACACACACATACTATCCTCTTTTTTCCTTTTGACCATACTAATTACCTTTTTTTCCTTGAAAACCGTTTCCCAACTTATCCCCTCTTTCTAGCTCATTATATTCCCCCTGATTCTTTCTTAATTTTTAAAGTTTTCTCTTAATTTTCAGTTTTTTTTTCTTTTCATTGCCTAGCTTAGTTACACTCCCTCTAATTACACACACACACACACACACACACACACACACACTTCCTACCCTTTCTTCCTTTTGTTTAAACCTTTGTTCCTTTTTCTTCCCACCTTATTTCCCCTCCCCCCCTTCCCACCCCTATTCAATTCCTCTCCCTGATTTTTCCTTCTTTTCTCCCACTCTCCACTCAAATTCCTCCTTTAATCTATTTTTCCCTTTTATCCTCAAACCCCCTTATTTTTCTTTTTTATTCTTTTTTATTCTCTCTAATTTACTTCTTTATCTTCTTAAAATCTTTTTATGAATTTCTCTTCTCTATTTCCTATTTTAAATTCCTTTTTAATTTCCACCATTAATATTCACTTATTACTTTTGCTTTCTTATTTTTTATAAAATCTCTACTTAGTTATTAACTTATCCTCCTTATCTCCTACTTTAATTTTTTATTTTTACTCCTAATTATTCCCTTTTATTTTCCTTTTTACTAGTTTATACCCTTTTTAATATATTCCCATTTTTTCCTAATACTTTTTTATTCCCCCCCCAAACACAGTGTGCATTTTCCCTTTTTTTACCCCCTATCCGACTACCTTATCCCCCTTTTTTCAATTTTATTTTTTCCTTTTTAATATTTCTTTAATTTTTTCCTTTTCAACATCTGTTTATTTTTTCTTATTTCTTATTTTTCCTTTTTTTCTACTAGGTTATCTTTCTCTCTCTCTCTCTCTCTAGACTTTTCACTATCTTTTAATCTAGTTCTACCAAACTTAACCCGCACCCCCCCCACTACTCTCCCCCTGTAACCCCCTTCCCACACTTAACCTATACCCTTTTTACTATCCCCTCCCCCAATCATGCAGTTAGTCCTACACGTAACCCCCTGTGTGATGACTTTCTTGGGCTCCTCAACGCTCGATCTCCATGCCTCATTATGATTTAACCATGTCACACCCTGCCTTCCCTGATTGCAACCATCCTTGCTACAAATTATAGTGTTAATCAGCCACCCCTCGCGTTTATTATCTGACTACCTTGACTAGCGACCTTCTTAATTCATGGCGCATGCACTTCCATTCATTTCATATCCTGACTATGTGCACTACCAATCTATTTAAACTCCCTCTATTAGAACCTACTCCCTCACACTTCCAAAAATCTTCTAGTTGTTTTCTCAAAATCCCCTCAGTTTCTCCTAACCCCATCCTACTACTTTCCGCTCTTGTGCTCTGTGACTCTTTCCCTCGCTAGTCTCCCATTGCTATTCGTGCCCCTATCTGCACCACAGTAGCTACGCATACCTTTACTATGCTACCACATAGTCTATGATTGTGGCCCCACACCTCCCCCATTCTGGTGTCTTTGTGCGCATCCACCTACCTGGACTTCACCACCTTCTCTCCCCTCAGAGCTCCTCATGGATTCACAGGTTCCTTTTACTTTCAGTTATTTATTTCATTATGGTTATTAAACCAATCCCCCCTTCCCTCTCTCCCCTCTCTCTTAGTTCTATAATCCCTCTCCCCTTCCTTTTCTTTTGCACTCCTCTTGTATCCTTGCATTATTTACCCTTTTTATTTTCATGTTTGAGCTTCAATCTAATCTCCCACTTAGGCTGTTTCACTTTCTTCCTTTCATCTCTTCATTACTTTCTAACCAATTTCATTTAAACTTATCCCCCCCTTTTTTAATATTTTCATGGTATATGTCCCTTTATAATGTTTAAATTTCTTTCTATATATAAATACTTTAACCCTAATTTTCCCTCTTTATTTCTCTCTTTACTTTTTCCTTTATTTCTCCCTTTAATCCTCACTTTATTCCTTACTTTATTATCTTCTTAACTCATCATTTAACCTTTTATCTCATTATTTAAACTTTGAATTCTCATGTCTATTGATATTTTATTTGTTACCCCCTCCTTCTCTTTATTATAAAAATCCCCCTTCCTTTTTATCTCCCTCCTATCTATTTATTTAATTTCCTCTCATTATCACCCTTTATGATTCCCCTTATCGTCCCTTTAACTATTCCCTTAAAAAATTTCCCTTTACAATTTCCCACAAATAAAATTTCCCAGCTCCCATATTCTCACTACTTTGATCAATTTTTCTTGTACATTTTCTCTCCCCTCCTTATTTACCTCAAGTTTAATTCACCCTTCCAATGCTCACTACAATTGACTCACCCCACTCCACAAGCTATAATTCCCACCTTTTTTACACCTTTAAATTCCACATCGAGCTGTCTAAGTCTGTGCTTAAACCACTATTTTATTGTGACCCTGATAACAAGGGAGGGGTGTTAATGACACTTGTCTTCCCAATTAAAGTTAAGCTGGTTCTTACCATGTTTTCTTATTGGATGGTGGTAGGTATGTAGACTCCCCTCTTCAATAAAAGTGATGCTTTTGCTAGGACTTGTTCAAGCTCTACTTTTACGTAATTTATGCAAAATTATTTTTACAAAATTGCCCACCGCTTGGTAACTTTTAGGGGTTCACCTACTTATTCAAACGTTTTCTTTAATGCAATAAGTTTTACTTTCTTTCCATTCTCCAGCTTTAATCTCTAGTCATTTCACCATGCAAAGGGGTAATGTCAAGTCTTCCACACACACACACCACATGCATGCATGTGCTTTTTATGACAATGTTGGATTGGAACTCATTGTTAAACCTTAACATTGACTTATTGCTATTAAAAGTCCGATAATCCTTGACATGCGAGGAGGTCAAAAGCCTTAAGATAGGTTTTAAGGCTCATGTTACATAATGGAAGCCTGAGCATCATGATTGATGATACTTGAATATGGATTCATAATGTATTAATGGGAGTATTTGAATGATAATAAAATTATTTGTCTACAATAGGGGATTAGCTTAAGAGTGCTAATGAGAGTATATGATGTTCATGTTAAAAATACATGAATTTAATACTTGCAAATTAAAAGGGACTTTGCATGGAAGTGCTCACCTGGATACATAACAATGCGTGAAGACAAATCAACTAGGTTAGCTTGAGCACAAAAATGGTATATAAGCCTCCCTTACATGCCATGGTGACTTAGACTATAGCTGGGATACTGTGCGATTCTTGTACTTTTGGCTTTCTTTGCCCATAGCCACAATTGATAGTCTTCTGATACTATAGATAAATGCTAGTAGTCTTATCTGTCCTTAAGCACAATCAATCAACAAGCATTTGTTGGACTATTACATAGATTCACGTGCGTCTAGTGAGCTTATCCAATCATAAGCCTGCAGGTCAATTACAAAGCATCAGCAACTTAGTAGTGGACTGCTAGCATATCAACGCCATGAACTACTGGAGTTTGAGTACACACACTTTGTGAGTTTGAGAACACACAGATTGGCCACCAAAATCTTCAATAGACAAAGATACTACATAAGTCTCCAAAATAGGAGTATGCTTCTACACCATAGAATCAAAAAAAGTGCATGATCACAAGTGTGGATGCCTCGTATCCATCTTTTTATGTTATAGGGAATAATCAGGATACAATACTATAGTTTTGATGGATGATTTGTAGCCAATTACTTGTTTTCCAGAAATATGATGATCTCATGATCTTATAGTCTCATGATCAACCATCAATTATAATTGCTATTTGGCCTCTAGTGAAGCTTTATAAGGGCTAGTTGGTGATTAAATCTGATGCCTTGGCAACAAGTATGCTTACTATAATCAGATTTTGGACCCTTGGTTGGGGCACTCAAGACAGTAAGTGGTAACTACTCTCTCAAGTAGCATGAATTTTTACACTATTGATAGAGTAGAATACTCAATGCTTTACACCACTTTAGGCATGATAATAGTGAGTAAAATGGCAATGTAGTTCCTAGACACATACCTTTTTTTTTTGTGTATTTAGATGAACGACATTTTCTTGTTCCACAAATGGACAATAATTAGGGATTTGCTTAGGATCCCAACTGTGAGGTAGGGCCTTGCCTTGTTGTGTCATATTCCAAGGTATGATGATTTTTTCATATACCCTACATTAGGCATACTATTGTCATGCTCCTATAGACATAAATCAATACTACTGGATTTATATTGCTATATGATAGTGATGTTGAGATATCAAGCTCTACCCCCGATATATCTCCTGGATGACTATCATTTATGTCACCGCCTATGTTAGTTGTACTCGTGGTGTAGTTAGACTACCACGTATGTTTTTGGTTTGGGTTCACATATGAACCACGTATTCTAGGTTTTGACATATAGGGTATTTCCCTATTCTATTGTATTGTTGTTGTGTGCAAAAGTGAAGAAAGACTTCACCCTCCAACCTTGTGTCCTCTCTCTTTTGTGTGTTGTGAAGAAAGCTGCACTTGAGTCTCCTATCTCTCTCCCTAATTCTTTACATGGTATCAGAGCCTTGTTCGTGGTAAGGAGCTCAAGAAAGCAAGCCAAGTTTGTGGTGTCCTGGTAAGAGGACCAGTGTTGCTTTCCTATTTCGAGTTTGGGAGCAAATCTCTGCAGGTAGCACAGCCAGAAGTGCAGGAGTGCACTGTTTCAGATTGAGAAGCCCTTCGCGGTGTGGCGAGAGCGCAGTATATGCTGCGGGTTAGGGCAAAGCCCTTGGTGACTTTATTTTTTTGATTTGAGGCCGTTTCGGGGCCCGTTTTGAAGGTGGAAGTTCTTCGCAGGCACTCAGAAAAAGGCCCTGTTTTTCGCTGTGCGACCACTGTGCGGCTAGTCGGTGGAAAGGTGCCACAGAAATTGCATCGTATGCCTGTGTGCAGAGATATTGGGAGTTGCAGATTCATGCCTGCTGCCTGTTGATGCAAAATCGTCACTAGGAAGTGACTGTGTGGTGAAATACCACTTTCGTCAGTGTTGCGGATCTGCCCCTGTGAGGCTGTTTGCAGAAGTTTTGCTATTTGCCCTTGTGAGGCATTTGCTGTGTTTACAGGTTGCTGTTGCAATTCGTGATTTGTAAAATGTCTGAGAATTTGTCTACCATTGTCAGTGAGAAGCTTGACAAGAACAACTTCCAAGCATGGAAGTTCAGGATGACAAACTTCCTTATGGGAAAGGGAGTTTGGGAGTACATCAGTGGTGAAACTGCAGAACCAGTGTTGGGTGCTGCTCCCACTCCTGCTGAATTGAAGGCCTTTAAAGAATGGCATGAAAAAGCCAGAAAATGCTTGTATTGGCTGTCTGTTAGCATTTCAGATTCTATGATTGTGCATATACAGGGTGTAGAGACACCTAAGGAGGCATGGGATACATTGGTGAAGCTGTATAGCACAAATACCAAAGCACGAAAGATGCAGCTAAAGCAGGAGTTGCACAATGTGCAAAGGAAAAATATGAATATAAATGAGTATTCTTTGAAGGTGAAAGGCCTTGCAGATTCTCTTGCCTCCATTGGAGCACCTGTTGATGATGAGGACTTAGTGTCCGTGACCTTGAATGGTCTTGGGAAAGATTATGCACAGTTTCGGACATCCATTGGAGTCCGTGAAACATTTCCTGATTTTCAGGAACTTATTGCTCTCTTGCTGAGTGAAGAGCAAAGGAATGGTGGTTCAGCCACCTCAACTTCTCAAGAGACTGCTTTCTACTCGAATACAGGTAGAGGCAGGGGTAGAGGAAGAGGCCGTTTTGGTGGCCGTGTAGGAAATCAGAACCAACAGCAACAACAGGAAAACCAGTCCTATGGAGGAGGACGTGGTAGTTCTAGAGGCAGGGGGAGCCAAAGAGGCCGTGGTTCATGGCAAAGGAACCAGCAAGTAAATAGCAGCACAGAATGCTATTATTGTGGAAAGCTTGGACACAAGGAGAATACATGCTATAAAAAACAGAATGACATCAAAAGTGGGAAGTTGCAGCAAAGCAACTATGCATCATCAAGTGGGCATGGTGACGACAGAAATGAGCACCTTTTTGTGATGCAGCATATGGTTAACTCCATGTCAGGAGATGCTGCAGCTTGCAATGATGTTTGGTATGTTGATTCACGTGCCTCTAACCACATGACCAGTCATGGTGAGTGGTTTCATGATGTTAGAAATTTGGATAAGCCAGGTGATGTTGAAACAGGTGATGATACTGCGCACCCAATTACGCAGGTTGGTAAAGTGCCATTGGCTATGCAGGATGGCAAAACGAAGTACTTGGTAGATGTACTTCATGTTCCAAAAATCACTAAGAACCTGGTTTCAGTTGGCCAGATGGTTGAGCAAGGTCTGCAGGTTAGATTTAATCCTGATGGATGCTTCGTTGAGGACTTGAAAAATAAGTGCCGCTTGGTTGCAAAAGGCAACAAAAATAGCAGAATGTTCACCTTGGATGTTAATATGCCTGAGGTGAAAGCCGCTATGTTTGCGCATGGGAGAGGTGTCATTGCAGATATTGAGATATGGCACAAGCGCATTGGGCACGTGAATATACAAAGGCTGAAATCTATGCAAACGAAAAACATTGTTGCAGGTTTGCCTAAATTCAGAGTTGAGGGAATGCAAAAGGTATGTGAAGCATGCCAAATGGGTAAGCAGGCCAGACATGCATTTCCCAAAAATGCTAAGGTGAGCAGAAGACCTTTGGAAGTGATCCATTCAGATGTTTGGACAACCAAAGCTGCTTCTATTGGTGGATGCCATTATTATGTGACGTTTATTGATGACTACACTAGGAAGGTGTGGATTTATTTTATGAAGCACAAAAGTGAAGTGTTCAGCCATTTCAAGACTTTTAAGGCCATGGTTGAAAAAGAGAAAGGTGTGCATATTAACGTGCTAAGATCTGATGGAGGGGGAGAGTACTTTTCAGAAGAATTTTGTGAATATCTGAAAGAACAGGGAATTCAAAGGAAGTACTCATGCAGGTCTACCCCTCAGCAGAATGGGGTTGCAAAAAGGAAGAACATGCATATTGCAGAAGTAGGACGGGCGATCCTAAATGAGAAAAACATGCCTGATTATTTTTGGGCTGAAGCAGTAGCAACTGCTGTTTATATTATAAACAGAACCCCCACTGCAGCTGTCCATGGCATGACACCTGAAGAAATGTATACAGGCCAAAAACCAGATATTTCTCACTTGAAGGTATTTGGTTTCATAGCTTATGTTCATGTTCCTGATGAGAAGAGAACAAAGCTGGATCCAAAGGCAGAAAAATGCATCTTTATTGGATATGCTCTGCACTAGAAAGGGTATCGCTGTTATAACCCTTCCACCCGCAAAATGCAAGTGAGCAGAGATGTTGTTTTTGATGAAATGAGCAGCTGGTATGCACCAACTGTTATGGTAGGAGATGCAGATGCAGGAAATGGGAATGCTGCAATAAATCCAGAGTAGCAATCTCAAGCCTTGAGTGGACCCAGAGAGTCCTCTACTAGTGGATCTAATGCATGGACAGGGAGATTGAGATCTAGTGAATCGTCACATGGCAGTCCTGATAGTGTTGTGCAGGTATCACATAAGGGAAAAGAAAAAGTGGACCATGCTCCAGTGTTTGATGTGTCTGCTGGTAGCTCTCATGTTGATGGAGAGTCAAGTGGCTCTGAAATGAGCCTTGATGAGGAACTTGGGATTCCTTCTATTGTTACACCTGGTGCAAGGAAAAGCAGGCATGATTTAAAGACTCCTGCAACTGATCCAGTTGTACAGAGGTCCACTCGTATTAAGTATCCAGTTGACAGGCTGAGATATGATGGGTATACAGCACATCACTATGCTTATATGGTCAAGGTTCTAGAGGAGCCAGAGCCCACATGTTTTGAGGATGCAGCAGGGCATAAAAATTGGGAAGCAGCTATGGATGAAGAGATGGCTGCCTTGGATGCAAACCACACTTGGGATTTGATGCCTTTGCCTCATGATAAGAAGGCTATTGGCTGCAAGTGGGTTTACAAAGTAAAGCACAATGCTGATGGGTCTGTTAGCAGGTACAAGGCAAGATTGGTTGCCAAAGGTTTTGCACAGACATATGGAATTGACTATGAGGAAACTTTCAGCCCAGTTGCAAGGATGGCAACCGTGAGAGCAGTAATTGCTATGGCTGCTACAAAGGGATGGTCTTTGCATCAGATGGATGTGAAAAATGCCTTCTTGCATGGTGATTTGCAGGAAGAGGTTTATATGATGCAGCCAGAAGGTTATGAGGATAATTCACACCCCGATTTTGTATGCAGGAGGTTGCGCAAAGCCTTGTATGGCTTAAAACAGGCGCCGAGGGCATGGTCAGACAAGATAGGGCAATATCTTGTCACTATTGGATTTCAGATTTCCAATTCAGATTTTTCACTTTATGTGAAAAGGACAAACAGAGGGATTGTGCTTATAGTCATTTATGTTGATGACTTGATTATTACAGGTGATAGTGATGCAGACATTAATGAAGTGAAGCTGCTGTTGAAGCAGAAATTTGAGATGAAGGATTTGGGAGAGCTGCGTTACTTCTTGGGCATTGAGGTTATTAGATCCCCGAGTGGGATATGGCTATTGCAAAGGCAATACGGTTTGGACATGCTGTCCAAATATGGGATGACAGGCTGTAAGCCTATCTCTGTTCCATTGGAGCAGAATGTGAAGCTCAATGCAGAGACAGGTGAGCTTCTTGAAGATATTACTATGTACAAGCGCATAGTAGGTAGCTTGATTTACATGACTATAACCAGACCAGATTTGAGCTATGCTGTGGGGCTGGTGAGTCAGTTTATGCAGGCACCGAGGAAGCCACATTTGGATGCGGCTAGGCGCATACTGCGGTATGTGAAGTCCACATTGCATTATGGACTGTTTTATGAAGCTGGGTGTGCATTACAGGTACATGGATACACAGATGCTGACTGGGCTGGTAGTGTCTCAGACAGGAGATCTACTAGTGGTTTTATGTTTTCCCTTGGGAGTGGTGCCATCAGTTGGAGCAGCAAGAAGCAGCCAACAGTTGCCTTGTCGAGCACAGAGGCTGAGTACAGGGGTGCAGCAATGGCTGCATGTGAGGTAGCTTGGTTATGGAAGCTACTTGCAGATATGGGACAGTCAGTTCATGCAGCAGTTGTCATTCATTGTGACAACATTAGCAGCATCATGCTTGCTTATAACCCAGTTTATCATGCTAGAACGAAGCACATTGAGGTGCACTATCACTTTGTGAGAGAGAAGGTTCTAGCTGGTGAGATTGATCTTGTCTATGTCAGCACTGAGGAGCAGGTGGCTGATATTTTTACGAAGGCATTGGGTACCGAGAAGCTTCGCAGATTTAGGAGCTTGCTTGGTGTACGTGAGATGGATTTGAGCTTGAGGGGGAGTGTTGAGATATCAAGCTCTACCCCCAATATATCTCCTGGATGACTATCATTTATGTCACCACCTATGTTAGTTGTACTCGTGGTGTAGTTAGACTACCACGTATGTTTTTGGTTTGGGTTCACATATGAACCACGTATTCTAGGTTTTGACATATAGGGTATTTCCCTATTCTATTGTATTGTTGTTGTGTGCAAAAGTGAAGAAAGACTTCACCCTCCAACCTTGTGTCCTCTCTCTTTTGTGTGTTGTGAAGAAAGCTGCACTTGAGTCTCCTATCTCTCTCCCTAATTCTTTACAAGTGAATGGTAGTATATATGGCTGGTGGAAAGATCCTTGGTCTTTATAAGAATCTTGATTATAGCTTCAATGGAGACAAAACATTCTCCATATCAATCAAGACTAAAATTTATTGTGACCCCCTGCCTGGGGTAATTTGTAGTAATGCCACTATTACACTTTTCTCCACAAAATTGCACTCTCTTATTTCATTTGATACTTTATATCAGGAAGAGAGAAATGTCCTTACACAAGACTCTCCTGCACTTGACACTTGGCTCTTAATATCAAGGATATTTTGGTTAATCCCCTTATCCCAAGAAGAATACTAGAAGGGACATTTGCACACCAGGTAGACCATAAGTTGTATTCGCTCACCTCCATCTAACAACCCCAAAATTTGAATTGTTGTGTCATGTTGCCCATGTAACCTCGGCCCATCCTCACACTATGAGAGAGAGATATGCTCGCTCTCTATGAGGGACACACTCAAATTTGGCCAGGTAGCCCCTCCAAAGCTTTCTCACCTTGGTTGCTTCATCGGTGCTGCTATTGATTTTGGTTTGCTGTAGCAATAGCCTCTAAGTGTAGGTGGGGAAAAATATGATGGAGGAATATGACAAGCTCAAATCAGGTGGTGGCCTATGCTGCCTGCGCCGCCTTTTCTTCTTCACCTCTCAGGCATACCATGAGATGTCTCAACTGAGCTTTCACTTTGAGCTTTCACTCAGAGATGGAACATGAGCAATGGTATGTTGATGCTATCAATGGCATTCCAATAAAAATATTTGGATGCCACGTGCGAGGTTGTCTTGGGCAACGGTTGATGATCATCGCAAGATAGCAAGTCATCTTGCTCCAAATTCAGCAAAGAGGAGCTCCGTTTGGCCGAGCTAAACCCCATCACCTTCGAACAACGACATCAGTCCAACCTGGTGGTGGGATTGACAATGGCCCAAGAACAATCCATGGATGTCAGTTGCTCCGCTCCTTGTGCAAACCAATCCCAACCACCTTTCAGGCAGTCTGGCACAACTTTATTCTTGCTCAAATGGCATTCATACGATGGAAACAATGACAAGGCAGACCACAAAATAGAAGATGACAACCAAAAGTACCAACTTTTGGATGTGAAGATGACCAAATTTTGGTTCTATTGTCAAAGTAGTATACTCCATAGCGTCTGCATTTTTTATTTTGCAGCGTTGCAAGCCATTAGTTGCTTCCCTAAAATAAAAGATTTCTTCTCCCATCAAATAGGCATGATAGTGCATGCATGAAATTTGGCCAGAAAGCTATGTTAGTGCAATCGAAAAATGTGATGATGGCATTAGTTTTTTCATCACACTTGGTTATATTGCCTTGGTGCAAGGCAATGCAATCAAGCATAGTCTGTTGCTTCTGTACTATAGTTTTTGGGCTTCCCTCAAGTCTTAGGGGGGTCACTCATCATATGTAACCTTATCATGTGAGTTCAAAAGATGGGTTTTTATTAAATCAATTACTTACAGATTTATCTATACATAAGGAAGTAATTTAATACCCAAAGGTTAATATATAGAAGGGTGTTTTATATTAAAAATTGTCTAGAAGCTTGCAACATGTGACATGGATATTTGTGTAGAGTGGCTTATGTCATGGGACATTTTGAAATGCTACTAATGGCATTTTCCTTTTGAAATGAGTAAGTGCTTCTCTTGCATTTTCTTGAATCCTAGAGAATTCTAAAAACCTTTTCTCTCTTTATTGCTCTTTTTGGCCTTTGCATTAGGATGAGATTAGGATATTATGCTTTCTTGAATTCTAGAGAATTCTAAAAACCTTTTCTCTCTTTATTGCTCTTTTTGGCCTTTGCATTAGGATGAGATTATGATGCTATGATTTTCTCTCTTTATTGCTCTTTTTTGGCCTTTTCATTAGGATGAGATTAGGATGCTATGCTTTCTTGCATACATTGATCTCTAATCTTGATGAACACCATTAATTTTGAATTTATTTTTTGAAGGTTTTTTATCCCATTACTCTCTTTTTTTTTCTTTCTATCCACAGAGGGATTGCATTGAATCAATGGTAGAGGAGTATTTTTGAAGTTGATGCATCTTATACTTGATTTTCTTTGGTTCTACTCAGTCTATTTAGCACTGCCTTTGTAAAGATCCTTTAGGCTCTCAAACAATTGATCTATTATTTAAAAAAGGATAGATAGTGGAGAGCCACTTCTATAATTAAATCCATCGGATAAAACTTTGAGAGTAAAGAAGTATGGTGTTTATTTTTAGATAGCCCTATTCAAAAGGATTCTCCCACTTGGAAAATATAGTATCCATATAGCAACAAGGGATCAAAGCAAAAGGAAAATTTTTCATTGAGTGAAAATCCCATTATGCTTGAGGGTTTCTCACACACTTGTGCCTACAGTTGCAGATTAGCAAGTACCATGAGCATCACAATGACAGTTTGAACTAGAATATGGTAAACATGATTAATTCAAAGTAAATGAAAGAATAAAACTATTTCTAGGTTAGGAGAACATAAGCCCTTGTGTCTGCTACATTGAGAGCTAAAGAAGGCTCTAATGTATGGTATCTTCAAAGATTAAAGAGGACCCTTTCTAGCTTCTTAGACCATATCTTTTCTCGAGGTATTATATATGCTACACAATGCCTAGAAATGGCATCTTGTTGTTTGCGCCATATGCTACACTCATGCTACACAATGCCTAGAAATGGCATCTTGTTGTTTGCGGCATCTAGTGGTGGATTAGTTATCAAAAGGACAATGCTAAAATCTCTCCGAGTTGTCATGGATGTGGTTGTACATAGGTGTTAGCATGGCGTTGGAGCAAAGGTCCTAAATGCACTTATATTATAGTCATACATGTAGTGATGAAGCAATAAGCTATGTGCATATGCAATAAGCTATGTGCATATATAATTTATATTATTGTCACATATTAGATGCTGATTTTGTGATGAAGGGATGTAGAATACTAGAAGATGTGGCTACTCGATTGTTTTCTTTGTTGCAATCTATTATGAGTTGCATTCTTCTTGGCAACTTATTTTCCATTACTTTCAGCCTATATCTTCTTGACATAGGTGGAGTGTATCAGAGTGTGGTATGACATTAGGGCTGTTTTTTTGGTGATTAATATCTTTCCAAGAGCGTCTCATGGTACAACTTATAGAACATATAGATGACTAGAATTCATAACATGGCATGAAGAGAAATCTTGTTTCCGGATTGCAAAGTTCTAGAAATCTATTTAATGGGCCTAATTGTAGTTTTGCACTGTTTTGCATAGTGTATCTCGCACATAATGAGTACCATTTTGTGAGCGTTTTGATGAGAATTTGTAACTCTTGTAATCTAGATGATATGAGAGTGATTCGAGCACCTATATTTTTCATTTTCTAAGTAAAAAATTCACATGCATAAAACCAATTCACATTAAATTTCATAAATTGGCATTAAGGTATTGGCACTTCTGCTTAACAGAAGCTGACATAAGCTATTCTGATTAACATAATGTATAGTAATAATGAAACCTAGCATAATTTAACAAGAAGTAGCTAACCCAATGTACAAAAGATTGAGGGGGGCACAAGGAAACCCGTTGAGCCACCTCCCTTTCACCATAGCTAGGAATCTTGGCTCAACCTTGGTGGACGGCAAGGCAATCACATGGCTAGGCAAGTTGAAGCAATGGATGAGCAGAGGTCGATGTAGGGGGGAGAGCAAATGCTCTTTAAGAGGGCTACTACTGCCATGAGGCAAGGGGAGGCACAAGGTATTGCTACCAAGACTGGGAGAGAGTGGGACAAAGAAGGCCAAGGGGCATCCACCATGGTTATATGCCTGTGAAAGGGAAAATTAATTTTCACAAATATTTGGTGTGCATGGAAACTATGGAAAATATGCATTGGTCCACATGTACTTTTGGCCATCAATCAATTATTGCCTTGTCAAGATTTTTAATTCTTGACATTGATTCCACCCATTACAAGATATGGATCTTATGGGGTGGAATCTACATTTGCTAAATGCCTATATCTCCATCCTCTTCCCTCTATCATCTCTACACCAATGACAATGCGACTCGTTTTCATAACCTATTTGCCATTATCGGTCACAAATTTTCATTTCTTTGGCTAGGCCCTAGCACCCATTACTCTACAAGAGACCTTTTGTCTCACCCTACCCTACTCCTCCCCCTCCTCCTCTTTTGTAGTGTGCCTCATCCCTAACCTGGCATAGAGCAATGATACAAAATTTGATCTGCTCTTGGCTAGAGAGGTAGCCATTGTTGCAAGGCTCAATGTCACCTCATATTGGAGTTGTGGTGCCTCCATGATGAGCATCACAACTCTGTCTACTAGCTTGAATCATTAGTCATGCCTTCTAATAGAACACCATTGTAACACATAAAATTAAGCATACTAATCAAAACATCCTAAATGACATGCCAAAATCCCTTGTAAAATTCAACAATGAAGCCATCTTGTTTTAGAACATTCTCACAAGTCCTCTCCCATTCACTATCAACCATAGGGGAAGAATTGTCAATGATACAATTGCAAAATCAATCCAACCATGATGTCTAGGTTGTGCAATATTGTGAGAATATTCTTGAAATATGGAATAAAATGATATATGAATAACACGGTTGCAACCTCTCTACAAGCTGTGAAGGTGCAATCTTATCTTGATCTTACCAAATCTTACTAAATATTACTAAATCTTGCTGCCAAAATTTAATGGCCTTTTAATGGGCTGCCGCTTTTGAAATACCCTCCTAATCCTGTTCCATCTTCCTCGCCATCTCCTTCTCCCCCATCCTCCACGATCCCCTCTTGCTAAAGCAAGACTCTCTTGACCTCTTCCTCTTTGAATGCTGATGTGGATCTATTAAAGGCTACCCCTTCCTTGAGCATTCAATGCTCTACATCTCATTCCTCCTCATTCCATTTTGAAACCCCCCAAGACGAGCCAGGTGAGGCATTGCTGCATGTTTTTCCAATAAAGGTTTTTCATCATTGGCCTATTCTAATTACTTCTGATAACTCTGACTTTGATGCTTGTATCATCTGCACTAGGCATACCATAGACGGAAAGGAGACAACAGGATAGAACGTGAGATAAGGGTTGATCAACCAGAACTTGAAGACGATGAGGGAGGAGAAGATGACACCAATGTACAAGATGCTCTACCTTCGCAGTCGGCCATTCATCCACTTTTCCATAGTCTAGCATGAACATGAACAAGCAATCAAAAGAAGCAAGCAAACCAGCAAGCCATTCATCTAGGTACTCGCTCTCTACAATCCTCTCACTCGGTGCTTTCATCAGGACTTTGCAGATTATGGGCCATTCTCTGGAACCCTTAATTCCTCCTCACTTTGGCAACTTCACTACCCTGCATGCTTTGGATCTCTCTTTCAACCTCCTCAGTGGAGCTATCCCCTCCTGTGCCAAGTTATTGTCAATGTTTGAAGGTGTGAAGATGTTTGGATGTTGGCTGTGTGAAGTTTTGCGTGAGTTCATGCTTGTTTTCTGGCATCGCTATAGGCAATAGCAACAACAATATGTTACAATAGGCACGTGCTTGTAATAGGGATATCTGATCCAAATGTTTGCGAGGAAATACAGAGCTCACACAAGTTACTCTCAGTCCCCTTGTCGCGTACACACATTGCTTGCCTGGCTTTTCATAGGAAGTTCTAAGTTATTACAAAGTTTACTAAGAAGAACTCTAGGTTGTTGAGATGCTAGCATGGCAACCTTTCTCTGGGTCATTCTTGCTTTGCGCTTGTTGCATAACATCAAAATATGGTAGCGTTGAAGAGTTGTAGGATAATGTGGTTACTACCATCCCTTTACGGTTTATTGGATACTTGATATCAGACGACTCTGCTCATGATGTAATTTTTGTGGGCACCCTTCCCTTTACAAGGTTTTGTTCTTCATGCTTCCAGCTTGGCTTCGGTTGTTGTCTCTTCGCTTTCCTGACTCCTGACTCCTTGTCTGGTTGAGCTGCTCTCGGGGCCTGAGGATAATTTCCATCATGTTCAATTTGTGGTTTGCTTAAGGTGCTAAGAAGCCACTGAGCTGGAAGTGGGGATTGTCTAGCTCATGGGACCCTCTCCTCTCGAATGCCAAACCCATGAATGCCAAACTCTAAATCCCATTCAAGCCCTCCCTTTAGCCTGCCCTCATTTACCATGCCCTCCCTGTCAAACATCAGAGAATTTGAAATGTCTGACAAAGCAATATGTAACTGTTAAAAGAAGAACGTAAGAATAAAACCAACGATAATTTTGCTAGTATCTAGCCCATTAAAAGTCAGCAAAGGTTGATGATTTGTGACCCATGATACAAATGAGTGACAGAGAGCGAAAAGGGGCATACATGAACAAGGAAGATCTATCGCATTTCGTAACAACCATTGACTCTCTGGAATATTTGAAGACAATACCATCATTGTAGTAAAATAACACTCAATTGTATCATCATTAAAAAATGCAATGCAAGGAGACTTGTAATATTTTAAGCTCATGAAATGGATACCAAAAATTACGAACAATTGAAAATAAAGTAGATCGTATTTGATGGTCAAACCTTCTTGAGCTTCACCTTTGGATCTTGTCCAACTTCAGCTTCAGTGACACTAGGATGATCTTTGCATAGCCTAGCACAACTTTTACTTCTTTCTCCTGTGTGCTAGGCTGTGACCACCATTTGTACGCTTGAAATCCCTATGTACTGAAAGTGAATCACTGCAAGCATTAGGAGGCAAGCATGCTCTGGGAACTTATTTTTCCAAGGCTTTTGTCTATCTTAGCATTCTACAAGGGCTCAATGTCGACAAAATGCAAAAAGAGATCGATGAGCGAATCCAACAAGTGCTATTCTAGTTCAATATGGGTACCAAGTAGATCTCTACAGTCCAGCAATGCATGGTAGGACAATTCCATCCATGCTTGGAAAAGGTTTGCAAAGAAGCATAGTTGGTATTTGTACATCGTGTGGTCTTTTCATCTAATAAGCTTGTTCATAAGGCATTGCATCTCGAAAAGGCAATTTTGGGAATGACTCAACTGGAGTTTATAGCTTGCCTTCTACTGAGAGGATTTCTATTAATTGTCCCTTGGATTTGTGCAAGTCACCAAGGAGACTCTCTGTTCACTTTGTGTCTGGTTAGCAATCCAAAGTCAAAACTATAATTGAAATAAAGGTATGATAGCTTTTCTTTCTTTGCTCAATAACCCATCCGTTGGCAAATTTTTGATAAGTTGATAAGTTTTTTTTTTTTTGGGGGTTTTCTTCTTCAGATATGTTCGATGTAGTGTCATCTTTTCATATAATATGTCAATGTTGTAACTTTTTTAGTCTTGATATTACATGACTATTAGATATTGACGTAGTGTCGTATTTGGCCTTTCAGCATAATACATCGATCATCTGATTTGTCATGTAATATTTGAGTCAGTTACTTTGTCCATGTATTTGCATGGTGTTATCTTTCTGCATTGGATCGTATTACTCGATTATATGTGCAGTTAGGTAAGTAAGTCTGCATTTCGACATTTGGTTGTAATATTTGACCTTTGATGTCATTACAAGGACTCCTTCTCATTGTTTTGAAACTAGCTCGACACTTGGTCATATCATTCCACTGTATGTGTCGTCTGTTAACCTTAGAAGAGTAATAGGATTCAACACTTTGTCATTTATTTGACTTTTTGTGTTGTTCCTTAGATATATAATTTATAAAATAAGTAGGCTTCAACACTAGGTTGTTTATTTTCAGTGTTATCGTAGCTTATTTCAAGATAGTCAAATGTTTAAACTTCGATACATGGTCATTTATTTGGCTTTCAGTGTCATTGTAGGTTGTTAGTGTTGTATGATAGTTTTGGTTTTAACACTTGGTCATTTATTCAACTTTTGGTGTTATTGTACTTAACATTATTAAATGTAATTGTCCAAGCTTTGACACTTAGTCATTTGATTCGATGTTTGTGTCATTGTAGCTTGCGTATGAAATGGTTGTTTGTGTTGTTTAGTTCTTCCTTCTTTCTAGAGGATTTCATCTCCCTTGATTCATTACTTGCCTTGCTTCCATTTCACTCTTTGCTATTCCTCTTTTACTTGTACCCGCATCATTGTCCTCTTTGGAAACATTTTGTGTAGAATGTAGGGGACCATTGCATAAATGCTAGTGAGAAAAACAATGATGAGGTTCTTCACTCATCGGATAGCATCAATCATCACTCTAAGCTATAAGAACAGATGTCCATTATTAGAAAGCATTTTGCATGATAGAGCCACCTCCAAATGCATGGAATGAATGCTCAATGTCTCCCCGATTCATGCTCATACATCCGAGGTAGGGGGAGCATATGAGTGGGAGAGAAAGAAGGTGTAAGAGCATGGGGGAAAGACGAGAGAGGAGGGAGGAGGAGGATGACGACGAGGACAAGGACGAGGAGGGAAAGAGGGAGGACGAGGAGGACAAGGAGAGAGGGAGAAAGGGAGAGGATGGGTTGCAAGGTTGGAGGAGAGGGGAGGAGGAGTTGCAAGGTTAGGACATGCTTTTGGACTTGGAGTGCAAGGAAGCATGGACACTTGAGACAATTTCTTGGAATACCAAAGTAGAGCTCAACACAATGCCCCAAAGAGTGTGGGCTTCATTCCATTATGGGGTATTTATACAAGTTGGAGAGCTTCTCTCTCTGCATGTAGGAATTGTAACACATTATCTCTCTACATGTAGAACTTGCAAGTAGAAGTCATATGTAGAACTTGCATGTACAACTCACATGTACAACACACATGTAGGAGTTGCATGTAGGAGTTGTATGTAGAAGTTGTATGTAGAACTTGCATGTAGAACTCACATGTACAATTCATATGTAGAACTTGCATATAGAACTCGCATGTACAAGTCATATGTAGAACTTGCATGTGGAACTCGCATGTACAAGTCGTATGTAGAACTTGCATGTACAACTCACATGTACAACTCGCATGTAGAACTTACATGTAGAACTCGCATGTACAATTCACATGTAGGAGTCGTATGTAGAACTTACATGTAGAACATGCAAGTTGGATTTCTAAGAGGGATTATTTCTAGCCTTATGCAAGTACAAGCAGAGCTTTGCCACTTTCCTACACATATTCTATTCTACCTAGCATAATGACAATCGGTGAAACCCAATCAGTGTGCTCTATATCGTAGATGAATCCAGCATCTAGGAGTTTTTCCAACTCGTCATAAACCATTTTAGGATTTGTGCGATAAGGTCCACATACCTTAGGGTGAGCACCTTCCCTTATAGGTATTGTGTGTACTGCCACTTCTAGTAAAATTCCTTTCATCTCTTTGTATGACCATGCGAGGCAGTCACAGTATTTCATTAAGAGTGCTTTGAGTTTGGTTTCATCTTCTTGTTGAAGCTGTTTCCCAATGAAAACCAGTTTTTCTTCCTCCCCTTCAAGGGCGAGGTTTATTGTGCATTTTTTTTTCGGTCCCTCATAGATTGGAGTTTCTCCAATGCTATCAGTTTCTTGAACTTCAGATTCTCTTAGTGGTCTTGGCATTGCTATTGGTGCACTAACACTTGTGTAATTCTTGAAGTATTCCAGATGGCACTTCTTGAAGATGCCTCTGATGGTGTTGAACTAGCCTGACATGTGCCATGTGTACTGGGTGACATCATTTCATTGGCCAATTTGTTAGGCTCTTTTTGAATTTCTTTTTCTGAAGTCTCTTGATTGAGCTTCATCCCTACATGTGGCTTATATTTCTGAAACTTCTTACGTTGGGAACTGTAGGGTAACTTTTCCACTGGTAAGGTGTTTCCAAGCAAGGGTTCATTTGCTATGAATACTCCTTCCAGTCCCTCAAAGGACCATTCAAGAGGCTGTGGTTCTGATTTTGAGGGAACCTACTTTGCAAGGTACAATTTGACGATCCTTGTTTGGACTCGTTCGAATTCATTGAAGTGCTCGGCGGCCTTGGCTTTTCTGTGATTTCCTCCTTCAGCTTTCTTGCAGGATCTTCTATTGTTATTTAACTGTGGAGGTTCAACTTTTGGGAGCTCACCATTAGGGCATGCAGAATGGCTAAGTCATTATCAGAGATTTGATCTTCAATTTCAGCATTCTCAGCCTCTGTTTCAAGGTCCTAAGGAAAATCTGAGTCATCATTGGTATGGGTACATTCTTCAGGTTCATTATCCCACTTGAGGTAAACCATAAAGAATGGCATCTCTAGATCAATTGGTTCTTCATGTGGGAGTGGAGGATCTACCTATAGTGCCTTAGCATCTATCAGTGAGAAGATGGGGTCTAATGAATGGTAGTTGTCGATGGTTGCCAATGTTTGTATCTAATTACTGACATTGCTTTGTGAGTCACCCGCGATGACATGCTGTTGTAGGGGTGCTAATTTTCTTGAGATGGTCATGGAAGATGTGTCATCCAATGCTCTAGGCACAATTAGTTTTATAGCTCCTATTCCTACATTCACCCTAACTGCAGTGTTCTGGATTGTCAGTCTATCAGTTCCCTAGTCATGGAGGACTGATGCTTCCCGTAACCAAGGACATCCTAGTAAGATTTGATAGGATTTTTTGGGGAGATCCAAGCTTGTGAATTGAAGGGAAAAGTAGAGTCCTGCAATCTTTGTAGACATGCCATTCACTACTCCCAAGGGTTTAGCCTAGGAATCATCTGAGAGTGCTCTCAACGGAAGCAAGAATGGAAGAAGGAGAGAGAGAGAGACAGAGAGCCACACAAGTTTTGGTGGGTGCAGAACCACCCTAATCTTCTTTTTCATTCATTTATATATGTGTTTGAGTATTGTACATAATCGGGGTTAAGGCACAGTGACCTTTAACCCCCACAACCTCCCACTTAAAGGACAATGTGCCTTTAAGGGAGAATAACAAGTGAGCATACTATCCAATGCCCATCAATACACGACAATACTCAAACCGCTGACTAGGTAGACTCTTCGTCAGCATATCTGCAGGGTTATCATCTGTATGAACCTTGACAAGCTCTATGCGCTTGTCCTCAAGTACCTCCCTGATGAAATGGTACCTGACCTCAATGTGTTTGGTCTTTGCATGAAAGACCGGATTCCGTGCTAGCTGAATAGCACTCATGGAATCACTATGCAATGTCGGTACACCTGTATGAATCCCCAAATCTCCCACTAGCCGATCAAGCCATATAGCCTCCTTGCAACCCTCTGTGGCTGCAACATACTCAGCCTCTGTGGTAGACAAAGCAACGCACTTCTGTGCGCGAGACATCCACGACACTGCACCACCTGCAAAGGTGAACACATAACCAGAAGTGGATCTCCTACTATCCACATGCCCTGCATAGTCTGAATCTGTGTACCCAAGTACACGCATGTCTCCTTTACCAAAGCAAATGCACATCTCCTTAGTACCCTTCATGTACCTCATGATGCACTTAACTGCCTCCCAATGCCTCTTTCCTGGATTAGCCATATATCGGCTAACAACTCCCACTGCAAATGCAATGTCTGGTCTAGTAGCTATCATAGCATACATAAGACTCCCAACTACTGATGCATAAGGAACCTTGGCCATCATGGCCCTTTCCTCATCTGATTTGGGACTATCTGTATGACTCAGTTTCACATATGGAGGCAATGGAGTACTCACTGCCTTCCCCCCCTCCATATTGAAACGCTGTAATACTTTTGTAACATACTCTTTTTGTGAAAGCCAAAGGAGTTTCCTACTCCGATCACGCGTGATGCGCATACCAAGAATATGACCTGCAAGTCCCAAATCCTTCATATCAAAGGCCTCATGCAACTTGGCCTTTAATGCATCTAGCTCATAAGTATTCTTGCTAGCCAATAGCATATCATCCACATATAGTGCCAGGATTATCAGGCTACTATCCTTAGCCCTTTTAGTGTAGAGGCAGTGATCAATTTCACTCCTTCTAAAACCCTGGGACCGAATGAAAGCATCAAACTTCTGATACCATTCTCTAGGCGCTTGCTTAAGACCATAGAGACTCTTCTTCAGTTTGCAAACTAAATGCTCTTTGCCCTTTTCTTCAAAGCCTTCCGGCTGCACCATGTAAATTTCCTCATGCAAATCCCCATGCAAGAAAGCTGTCTTGACATCCATTTGCATAAGCTCCATATCCTCTGATGCCACTAGTCCAAGCATGCATCTAAGTGTGGTCATCTTCACAACCGGAGAGAATATCTCATCAAAGTCCACACCCTTCTCTTGCTTGAACCCTTTAGCAACCAAATGGGCCTTGTACCTAGGCACATCATCACCTGTGACCTTCATTTTGTAGACCCATTTACATGGCAATGCTTTCTTTCCATGTGGCAAAGAAACCAAGTCCCAAGTCTTATTCTTCATAAGTGAACTCATCTCTGATTGCATAGCATACTCCCACTTGCGTTGATCCTCACGCATCATAGCCTCTCTATAGCAAGAAGGCTCCCTGCAATCAGTAAGCATCACATAGTCTACCCCTGGAACAAACCTATCAGGCGGTCTAGACACTCTAGATGATCTTCTCAAGGGCATTTCAGCTTGCTGTCCCACTTGCATATCAGCCACATTTGGCTCATCATTTCCACCAATAGATGATCCATCATTTACCCTTGATTGTATACCTGTGGGAGTACTTGGTTGTACCATTTCTTGCACATTTGGTGCATGGACAGCTTGCTGTCTATCAACATATGCAGGTGGATTCACATCCTGGAAAGTGATTCTCCTCATTTCCACATCCCTCATGGGTGCCTTATGCATCTTCTTCTCATTGAAGACCACATCATGGCTACGTATGATCTTCTTTGCTTCTGGATCCCAGAGACGATAGCCCATCTCTCCACTTTCACCATAACCTAGAAAGATGCATTTCCTAGACTTAGGATCTAGCTTCTTTCGAAGCTCTTTTGGCACATGTGCATATGCCTCACACCCAAATATACGCAAATGAGAGTAAGAGGGCTTCTTGCCACTCCATGCCTCTTCAGGAATACCACCATCCAAACTCTTACTAGGTGATCTATTGATCACATGCACTGCAGTCTTCATTGCCTCAGCCCAAAGACCACCAGAAAGACTTGCATTGGAAAGCATGCATTGCAACCTTTCTTGAATGGTACGATTCATCTTTTCTGCAACTGGATTTTGCTCTGGAGTACGAGGGGATGTGAGCTCCCTCTTAATCCCACGTGTATCACAGAAATGCTGAAAGTCATGAGAGAGATACTCTCCACCATTGTCAGTCCGTAGGCATTTAAGCGTTCTAGCTGACTGATTCTCAACCAAGGCCAGCCATTTCTGAAATACCTGGAACACATCACTCTTCCGAGCTATAGCATAAGCGAATGAGCGCACACTGCTCAAACTGCAACCAGAGTGATCTGCATAAGGTATGCTCAAGAAATCATAGTCCCACGGTAATGAGCGCTACTGAAAATAGAACCTGAGATGCTTCAAAACATGGGTGCCATTGCATAATCGGACTCAGCAAGAAAATCTGCTAATATCTCTCTTCAGCCAGAACTCCAAAATCCCAACCGATGAGTGAGAAATGGGAGTCAACACTTATCCACTGCCATGTGGCATAAATCTAAGGTTTCAAAACCTTAGTATGAAAAATGCATAACAGAGAGACGAAATCGAATACACAGAGATTTATAACTCTGAAAACGATGAGTGAGAAATGGGAGTCAACACTTATCCACTGCCATGTGGCATAAATCTAAGGTTTCAAAACCTTAGTATGAAAAATGCATAACAGAGAGACGAAATCGAATACACAGAGATTTATAACTCTGAAAATCCTCTACCGAATCGTGCAAGAACTGACAGGTAGGGGTTTTTGGGCGTCCGGAACGCAATGGGACAAACGGTTTTGGAAACCGTGGTCTCAATCACTGGGTCCAACACACGGACTAAAAAACGTTTTTGGAAACAGAGCTATCTGTAAACTCCACCGGAGTGCAAATGATGAGCAACATAGAAGTTTTAGGACCTCCTGAGTCCACTGGAACTGACAGATCTACAAATGGTTGCTCCAAACTTGAGTTCCAACACCCGGGCAAAAAACGCAGAAACTGACACAGTGAGTCAGAAATCCAATGAAATGATCCCGGATTCAAGAATAAAGGTGTTTCCAGGCTCCTGAAGTAATGTGGACACCAAAAGCAAGCAATAGTTGCCTCTACAAGTCAATACGGAGTCTCTGTCATCGAACGGAACAGGGAAAAGCTCAAAAAACGACTCTCTTTGAAAGCTCTTAACAGGCTCTCAAAACCACTTCGCAAAGCCAAAGTGACTTTTCCAAAGGTTCCTCCAAGGTCTCTGCACACTTGGATGCAAGTAAAGTTACCCACAAAGCTTCCCACAGAGCTTCTCCTTCCTCCCACAGAGCTGCTGAGCTTCCAAGCATTCACGCACGCTCAGCTAGATCACCCGAGCTCTGATACCAGTTGAGAGTGCTCTCAACGGAAGCAAGAATGGAAGAAGGAGAGAGAGAGAGACAGAGAGCCACACAAGTTTTGGTGGGTGCAGAACCACCCTAATCTTCTTTTTCATTCATTTATATATGTGTTTGAGTATTGTACATAACCGGGGTTAAGGCACAGTGACCTTTAACCCCCACATCATCGGCAAGGCGTATGTTGAAATTAGCCTTTTGCATTGGTGGGAGACCCCATTCTTCATAGAGCTCCTTTGATAAGACATTTACACCTGCTCCACCATCCACTATGGCTTGGACTTCATTATATGCCTTGTGGATCAAATGCATAGTAATGTTGCATATGTCATCTCTCTCACCCATCTACACAGGGATATCTTCGATGCCGTTCATAGGTGGAGGGGGATTGGCGAGTTCAATCGATCCTTTGAAACTCTCCCAAAGATTGGGACAATTCCGTAGGAGGATTCCGATGGGAATTTGACACAGGGCAACTCAGGATGCTAGAGAGTGCAGCTCCTTCAAGTTGATGTGGTGGTACATTATGTTGTGGAGTCTGTTGTTGGAACAAAGGCTCGAATACAGTATCAATACTCAGTATCAATACTCTATGGGGCCAAGTCATGGATTGGGTCTTGAGCTTGTTTCTCAGCCTCAAATTGAGCTTGTCCGTTTTGTACCCAGTGGTGAAGTGCCTGAAAACGAGCCTTCCACCTCTACATTTGGGTATGGAGCTTCTTTTATTTGAGGCTCCAGAGTTGATGTGGATGAGCTCGGTTGTTCATTGCTTGACAGAGGTGGAGGCACTTGTGCTTTCTTTTTCAAAAGTCGCTTTGGTTGGATTGGAATGTTAGGGTCCTTGCTGGCCTCTTTCTGTTGGCATGTAATTACATTTACAGGTTGTGATATTACACTTACCGGGACCCAGACTTGGATGGTCCACCCTAATGATCCTGATTGGGATGTCTGGCTTAACCTTTGTTTGTTTTGGGCCTTTATTTTTCATGGGACAATCCATACAGGCATGTCCTATTCCACAATCTCTACAAAGGGGTTGGAAAGTAGCTGGACTACCACGATGAGGGCACTCAGCGATCTGATGATTTTCTCCACAACCGTAGCACTTGATTGGTGTGCGATATGTGTTAGGACGTACTTGATTTGCACAAACTAGTATTAGACCCTCTACACCTTCTACATAGTACACTAGGTACTCTACTTAATACTCAAATGGTGAGTCTACTTTCTCAGCTTGTAATTGATGTATTGGTACTACCTGAGGAGTTGGATTTGGTACTCTTGGATATGGTCATGGATTTGGATTACTGAGTAGTTGTGGGACATGTCCAAATAGGAACAGGATTTAGCCTTGGAGGTAGGGGTGCTTGTGTAAGTGTCGATTTCCTGTATACTGGCATGGGTGCCACTTGGTATTATTGAGGTCGAGGCGGGTTGTTGCGCATGTTGAAGATGCAACTATTCTCATCATGGCCGCCGATGATGCAGATATGGCACCACAACCTTGGTGGTGGATTTGCTTGTGCAGTGATCCTAGCTCTTAGGATCGAGCACTCATTTGCTATATGATTGGCCATGTAGTGTGGACACTAGACATTTTCTCATCGTGGATATGTTTGAGTTGGCGGCTGAGACAAGTGAAGTTTTTGTTCCATGGCCTGCATCATGTCTTCTTTTAGCTTCATGGTCATGGCCCCTAGGCGATCTTCATTTGATGTTTCAACAGTGGACTTGGATTTGCCTTTTTTCGAGTGCTTATCTTGTGTACTAGATCTACCATCATCATTGCTAGTGTTTGAGTCGATCGTGCCATCCTTGATGTTAATGGCTGTCGCATGAGTAGCACTGAACGTTTTGAACATAGCTACTAATCTTTTTCATATCTGTTCAGATTTTCTTTCTTAGTCCTGCAATGAACCATGCTGTGCATTACTTTGCATTTAGGCGTGGGTCACATTTGGCGATTAATCTTTTCATCTTACCCAGGTACGTGCGTACATCTTCTCGGTGGCCTTGTTCGATCTTGCTTAGTTGGAGAGCAGGATCATCTTGTAGCCTCTCCATTTGAAAGCATTGTTTGAATTCTATTTGAAGTAGGTCCCATGTGGCATGCTCTTCCACTAGAAGGTCTAGGTACCATTCAGACACTTCATTAGTTAAGGCCATGGGAAACCAAGCCACCTTAGTTTCATGGGATTGATCTCCACCTGCTCAGCATGTGGCATCAAAATGCTAGAGGAATCGGGATGGATCTCCCCTACCATTATATTTGGGAAGTTCCAGTTTTCCCAAGGGGCGTCTACCAAGTGATTGTTATTATTTCTTTGATTAAAAAAATTATCAGCCTCTGCATCGAGGTCAATATCCCCATCATTGTCGTGACGGCGTCCAGCCATGTTGGGGCATGGAGGAGTTAAAGGGAGTGATTGAATTTCAGGGGGGGAGTCAAGGTAGAGGATTCGTAGGGACGGTGGTTGTAGTGGAGTTGTATGCAGATTTGGCAAGTGTTGGAGTCAGAGGCATTGGCGGGAACGTAGCTACATGCAGATTGGATGAGAGTTGCAAAGGGTGTCTTTGCCACAAGTGCGAGTGCAGATGTAGTTTTGTTGGGAGGGTTAGAGTTGTGTTAGTTTGTGTAGGGACCATCGTGTTAATAATGTGCCTAAGATTGTCCTACATGTGTAGGGAAATGTCCGGTGTAGACGAATCGTCAATCGGAGGTTACAGGATGAAGATATGAGCGAATTTGTGCAAAACGAGGCCCACACAGGGATGCAAATGAGCGAGTGCTAGGGATGCCAAAATGGTGTGCAATGGGCTGGAAAAATACCCCGTAGCATGGTGTTTCTATGTGTGAAATTTGGGTTCAAACGAGATTTAGTTTGGGTCCCAAACGAATGAGTTATAAGGGGTTAAAGTAGGGGTAAATTTTGCTTTGTTGGAGGGGGTCCTAAGGGTGGTGTGAATGGACTTTAAGTCCAACTGAGGGGTGGAACCAAGTTAATCTAGTTAGGTTAACTAACCCATATCCTCTAGTTAAGTACTAACTGAAGGTTAGTTAACTTAACCTAACTGTAACTAACTAACCCAGGGTAAACCTAACCTAAGTAGACTAAACTAACCTAACATAGTTAGACTAAACTAACCTAAACTAGTTAGACTAAACTAAGGTTAGGTTTAGGTTAGGGTTTTTTTTTTTTAACTGTGGGGGGGCTTCTCCGGCGGCGGCATGGCGGGGGGGAGGGTTTCAAACAGATAGGAGGGGAGGGGAGGGCAGAGGTTAGGGGGAGGGGTGGGGGTTTCTTCGTGGCAACAGGGAGGGGAGAGTAGAGGGCACGGGGAGGGTGGGGGGAGCGGCAGGGAGGGTGGAGGGAGCGGGGGGAAGGGTGGAGGGAGCAAGGGCGGGGCTTGGCGCGATAGGTGGTGGTGTGGGGTGGGGCTTGGCAAGGCGTGACAGGGCGCGGTAGGGAGGTGTGGCTAGGTGGCATTGGGCGGAGGTGGAGGGGGTGCTGGGTGGGCGCCACCATTGGCAGCTCCGTCGCAAGTGAGCGCTGCAAGCATCGCCGTGGGTCGCCCTATGCAGCAAGTGCCTTAAGGCCTTTGCATAGTTAGTAGGTTAGATGTTTTTGGTTTAGGTTAGTTGAGCAGCCGGTGAGGGGGGTGGGTAGAGAGAGAGAGAGAGAGAGAGAGAGAGAGAGAGAAAGAGGGTGGGGGGAAAGAGAGAGAGAGAGAGAGAGAGAGAGAGAGAGAGAGAGAGAGAGAGAGAGAGAGAGAGAGAGTGTGTGTGTGTGAGTAGAGGGGGGAAGAGAGAGAGAGAGAGAGAGAGAGAGAGAGAGAGAGAGAGAGAGAGAGAGAGAGGGGGGGTGGGAGGAAAAGAGAGAGTGAGAGAGAGAGACACACACACACACAGAGAAAGAGAGAGAGAGAGAGAGAGAGAGAGAGAGAGAGAGAGAGAGAGAGAGGAGGGGGGAGGGAAAGAGAGAGAAAGAAAGAGAGGGGGAGGGAAAGAGAGAGAAAGAAAGAGGGAAGGGGAGGGAAAGAGAGGGAGAGAGAGAAAGAGAGGGAGAGAGAGAGAGGGGGGGTGAGGGGAAGAGAGAGAGAGGGAGAGAGAAAGAGAGAGAGAGAGAGAGAGAGAGAGAGAGAGAGAGAGAAGAGGGAGGGGGAGGGAAAGAGAGAGAGAGAGAGAGAGAGAGAGAGAGAGAGAGAGAAGAGAGGGAGGGGGAGGGAGGGAAGGAGAGAGAGAGGGAGAGAGAAAGAGAGAGAGAGAGAGAGAGAGAGAGAGAGAGAGAGAGAGAGAGAGAGAGAGAGAAAGAAGAGGGAGGGGAGGAAAAAAGAGAGAATGAGAGAGAGAGAGGGGAGAGGGGGGAGGGCATGGTGGAGATGGAGGGGGGAAGGGGGAAGGGGGTGGTGGAGATGGAGGGGGGAAAGGGGGAGGGGGTGGTGGTGGAGATGGAGGGGGGAAGGGGGGAGGGGGTGGTGGAGATGGAGGGGGGAGGGGGGAGGGCATGGTGGAGATGGAGGGGCAGAGGAAAAAAAGAGAGAAGAAGAAAAAAAGCTTGACTGACATAAAAAAATTGGCAAAAATCCAAAGGGAGGAAGAGGTGGTCACCTAAACACTCTCCAAGTCTTTCTCGATGTAACAAGATTGTTGAGGACCAATGGACGGTGGGTGGGGATGGCTAGGATATCACTGCAAGATGGACTCAAAGTCACTTACCATGTTAGGATGGTAGTAGGGTGGTGGTCGATGGAGAGGGAGGAGTGTCTTGCGTAGGGCTCAGAATGAAGAAGAGCATGGAGGCAAAATGTGAAAGATGAAGAATGAGGGGGTGTAGTGGGTTTTTATAGGAAATGAGTTTAGGTTTAGGGTTTAGGTTTAGGATTAAACCCTAAACTCTTCCTGATTCGTAACTTTTTATGGATAGCTCGGTTTGCTCTTCTGCAAAAAGGTGAAATGATTAAAATTGCAAGCTCTACACATTTGTGCACACTACCTATCTTGATTGTTTATCAAGTGGCTTCTTTTTAAGAAATAAAGAAATTTTCTTAAGGTAGTAACCCAAGGTTGATGCTTGGGGTTGATATGTTTGGCTAGAAATGGGAAAAAAATTTACTCTCCTTGCCCTTGAGTGTTATGTTCATGAAAGTTTGAAGTAGTTTGTTTTTTACACATACTTGCATATGTTTACTTGTTACTTGAGATGCTATTCTCCCCAGTAGCGGCACCAAATGTTGGCTCTTTCCTATGGCTTTCATAAGAAGAGCAGGGTATTCTCAGTATGTAGGGTTTCAAGGCTTTTTGTCACCTATAGATATATTGGGGTTGTCATTTGTAGTATACGTGTAGCTTAGGACCTTGAGTCATGTTGAACCTCCTCTCCTCTGACACCATATCTTCATTGATTCCTCTGACACCATATCCATCCACCTAAAGAAATATTTCGGCACTGCGATCCCCACCCCAGTTCAAGTTCAAGTTCAAGTTCAAATTCTAATTGCCAGCATCTTGACTTTGTCTATCTATCATCAAAGAACAAGAAGAACTAGATTTGCAGCAGGTAGTCTTTCCATGTGGAGCAAGTAACTACTAACTCAAAATTTTGAATCCTACTATTTTATCAATTGTTTAAGGAAAAAAGAGAATGAGTAAAATAGTGGACATGAGATGCGACACAGGTTCTGTTAGGACCCGATCCTCCCTGCAAATGTCAAGGGTGGTGATTTATTATTGATTTTGTGATGTCCATATTTTGGAAGTTGGAGTCCAACAAATACGTGAATAAGGCAATACAATAACTGATCCCTATTGGTAGTTTTTACAATATTGTCACATGGACTACAACCATATGAATAAAGGTATAGTCATCCTTCAATCTTGCATCCATCTTAGATTTCCTTGCTCTCTCATATCGATAACATGCATTAAATTAGAGGGATGTTGTAAGAATTCAGATTGAAAACAAGAAATTGTGAATGGACTAGTAATTGAAAATATTCATATTATAATGTATAATTATTATAACCACACATAGTGTGGGCAGGGAGGCAGCATGCTTCCTTCCACAAAAAGATATAATTCGAGGGAATGGGACCTTCCTTGGGTGCCGAGATAATGTTGAGAATATTAGTGCCAAGGGTAAATCTCACGAATGGATAAGAAATTGGCATATTACCTGAATGTCAATAGTCGTAATCATGGTCGAACACCGAGAGACAATATCAGGAAAAGTTGCCAATGTGACCCTGAGAGGATCTATGTGTGTCCTTGAGCAGGATGATTCCAACATTCTCAAATCGTTCAATAGACTCTCGACAGCACAAAAAGACAACTATCATTAGAGGAAGTCCGAAGTAGACAACATAACATTCTCACTCTCCACTTAGCCAACGTTACATTCTCACTTCACTTAGCTAGGGTTACATGTCTCTCCAACCTCGAGGGGAAAATAAGAGTTTGATCACTATTGTAAATTGAGCTTTTAGGCTTGTGAGAGTAGAGCATAAGGTCATCATGAGGCTCTCCAAAGCTTCACATGCCACAATAAGCCCTACAAATCAAGTAGATCATCTCTTCAAATTGAATGGTTTGAAACGTTTATATAGTCTTTTTATTGTGAAAAGCACCTATATGCTTTTAGTGCTTTACTCAAAAGCTTAGCTTTTACATCAAACTAAATCAAGGGCATAAGATGAAGGGCTTAAATTCATGACAAGTGGCTAAAGGGGGTGTGAGAAAACCTAAACATCTCCCTAGGCTGCCTATCGTAACAAGAAGAACTCTCTCTCACATCTCTTTCTCTAGTATGTCTCTCTCTCTCGCATCTGGCTAGATGACACTAGACCAAAACACATGCAGTTCTCCACTAAGACTAACAACAACAACAAGAAGATGACATCATCTCAAGACTAACAAGACTACAGCATCTCTCCACATCTCAACAAGGTACCAAACATGCCTACCTTGTGAATTTTTGTGTTTAGCTTGCCTCTCCCCTTGCGAACAAATGTATCACTGTCTTGCCTTGCGAACCAACCAAGATGCCCTACTAGCAAGATGACCTATTGGTAGCATTTGATTCCACCCTTCTTCTTCTCAGGTCGATGTCTATGTCTTTGGTAGTCTCACAGATGTTGTTGCCTCAAATCAAGATGATGGTTGAGGCAATAGGATGAGATGCGCAATCCTATTGAGAAGGCCATAGGATGAGATGTGATGCGATGAGGGATAATAAGAACAAAGTTCTCACTGCCTGTGGGAACAAAAGAGATGTGCCCTAGTGTGAGGAAGAGATGTGCATTGAGGAAGAAGGTCATCAAACCGTCGATGCTTTTGGCAATGCCTACTTTTACTTTTGGACAAGAATAGGTTGCTGACAAGAATAGAAGAATAGAATGATCTATTCTTCTTGCCTTTCCTTGCCTATGTGGTAGAAATGGCAGCCATGGCTGCCATTTCATGTCACTGAGTGATAGGAAACAAGATGAATTTTATTCATGTGGCCTACCAAGAGAGAGAGAAAAAGAAGAGAGAGAAGAAGGAGAAGAGAGAGAGAGAGAGGTGAATCTTGCCCAATGTGAGAGATGGAGAGAAATGGAAGAGGAGAGAGAGGGAATGTTCAATGAATGCACATCCAAATTTTAACAAAAATGTGGAAGAGGAGAGAGAGGGAATGAATGCAATTCCAAAACAACAAACCCAAATTTGAAAGAGATGCTCTAAAGTCAACACACCAACCAATTAAAGAATTTGAAAGAAAAAATGCTAGAAATTATTGGTTTTGAAAGTTGTTGAACCTTCACTAAGGCTACCTAATGATAGGCCAAAACCCCAAACTTTGATTCATGACACTCTATGAAATGGCCGCTGTGATTGCCATTCCCATCTCTTTCCATCCCCACCAAGTCCCATGAATCCCTATTACCCATCCACCTCATCCCCTCATAGTACTACCTCCTACCCCCATCCCACCCACTACATACACACAAAAATATATATTAATGCTAATGCTAACATTAACATATATATATAACATATAGCCTAATGCTATTATAGCTTAATCTTTCATGTGTTGTGCTTATTGAAATAACCTATCATATTCTAAAACATTCATATGCATTGCATCTGAGATTCACACCAATATTTGCCAAAAACAACTCACACGTGAGCTTTCTTTTCAGGCTATAAAATGCTAAAATGTTTAAGAATTTTTAAAAGTGCAATGATAAATCTCTCATGTAAATTTGAAAACTTTAAGTTTCAATGTACACGTCGCATACTTTTCTCCTCTTCCTATCCTCTTTAAAAGCTATTTCACCAATTTCCTTTCTCTTCACTTTTCATCTCTCTCATCTTATGAGCAAAGAGGAAGACAAGGATTAGACATCAGTAATTAGACATATTGCTAAAAAAAATCAGCTCATATTTATTAAATACTTTTCACAAAATACTATAATCGCCATCCATGCAAAATATCATATCTATTAATACAAGGGTTTAGGGCCATAGTACACATGATTCTTGCATCAAGCTTATTCCTATTTGACATATTCCTATTTAATTTTCACTTTGACCAATATGTACTATACTTTTCATGCTATGATTAAGCTTCCATTTTTCTTTACTCCAATTGCATGGTTGCTATACGGACTCGAATAAACTATTAATTTAATAAAGTTTTAGATAACAATTGTCTCAAAAAGACTTTTAAAAGAAACTTGATAAAAAATTAAAGAATTTGAAAATGTAGTATCATGATGGCTATTGAACCAACATGGGAAAAATAACTCTTAACTTTGTAAGTTATGATAAAAATAAACCAAATGGTTGCATGGTTGCTATATGGACTCGTACAAATTTTAACCTATGTTTCAACCTTCAATACATATTATAACGATCACTATTGAACCAACATGATAAAAATAATTCTATAGCTTACACGCTATTTTAAAAATAAATCAATAGTTGTGTGCTTTCTAGTTAAACAAAAATAAAACATATAGCATAATGCTAAACTTGCTAAATCTTTGATGTCTTGTGCTTATTGACATAACCTATTATATCTTGTGTGATTATTTGTGGGTGCGTGTCACCAAAATCCCCTGATATTGCATTCTTAGGAAAAATTATTATCATGCTTAGTGAGTCTAATAGTTTAGCAATATAAGTTTGGGGGGAGATTTGGCAAAATGAGTTTAACGAAATTCTAATTTATTGTTTTTGTAGGATAAAAAAGAAAATGGATGTAGAATTCTTTATAGGCATGGAGGTTATTTTTTGTTACAAAAGAGAAGTTGCTTTTGCAACTGTCCAATTCTAGCAAGGAAAATTCCATATGTCATTTTAAAACACTTGGAAATGACAAGTTATCCGTCATTGTATCAAAGGTTCTAAGCATGCATGTTGAATTGAAGCACAAATGTGGAGATATGGAAACTCTTGGTGATGTTTTTCCTTTTGGTACATCCACCACAACCTATATCACATGGGACGAAGATGAGACATATCCAAAATACATCATAAGAAACACATTATTTATGTCTTCAAATTTTGTAGATGGAGACAATTTGCAAATGCAGTTTTTGTGGAAAGAGGTTATAGCAATAGGAGAAGTAGTGAAATTTGAACAAGTGGATCACTTTTCGTTTGCAAAAATGAAGATCACTAAAGTTACCGATGGTGGTGTTATTGATAATGGAACATCATCAGATGGGGTGGGAAAGGTTATGAGATGGAGTATAAAATTTTTGACAGCAAGTGAAAGACACGTGACTTTCAACGAGAAAGCAAACTATATTACAAAACAAGAGAACACTCACAAGGTCCAGTACAGAAGTGTTTCTTATCGGGAATGGATGGCTTCTTTGAAAGCGAGGAAGCACAAGGGATCAAAAGTGATATTCTATCAAGATTGGATGGTTGCTTTGACATCGTGGAAGAAAAAGGGACTAAGAGTGACATCCTACTGGGAGTGGATGGCTTCTTTGGCTTGTAAAGATCGATGTGATATCATGAGGGTTGGTCCTTTTAAGATTGTCTATGTGCTATTCTATGCTGAAGATTCTTCTCGTGTAGTATTTCACACTACACCAGTCACACCCTACCCTGCCCATGTGTGCTTTTTGGATGTATCTTCACCCGATTTTCAGTTCAAGCTTTCTCTTACTATTGTTCGTCCATAGATAAGCCTCTCTTTTCCATCTTCCAAGCATGGCTGACATTCCCGTGTTTTGTGGATGGGTGGAAGAAAATCCAAATGAGTATCTTGTGGCCTTCAAGCGCCGTTGTGTTTCTCTCAACTTTCTTATTGAAGACAGATGGCTATTGGTTCTTCCCACATTTCTAGAGGGTTTGGCTCAAGTGTGGTATGAGAAGCAAGCCGAAGACATTCGCCAAAGCTGGCCAAGGTTGACAGCAGCGATGATTGAGTATTTCGGCAAAGAAGAGGAGCCGGAGAATGTGTACCTGCAGGTGGCAAACTTGAAGCAGTCAGAAGGTGAGATGGCACGTCGATATGTGGATCCATCATGGAAAAAAAATGGACTAAGAGTGACATCCTATCAGAAGTGAATGAACAATGAGGAAGCACAAGGGATTGGGAGTGATATCCTATCAGGAGTGGATGGCTTCTTTGACAACAAGGAGGAAAAAGTTGTTAGGAGCAGTATTTCCGAAACAAAATTTTAAAAAAATGCAACCAGCAATGGATCACACGGTATTTGACTTTGATTTGGAAGTCAAAGATGAAACATGCAATAGACATAAAGTCACAAAGAACCAAAGACATCCCAACACAACTTTACAACATTTGAATGTATAGGAGAAACGCAAAAGAATGTATAGGTTCTTGAAGAGGAAGCAAATCCAAGGAGTCCCGCCCAAGCCCAAACAAGAGAGTGAGAATGATGGATACAAAGAACATGAGAAATGATTTGGGGTTTAAATGTTGGAAATGAAGATGCATGGCACATTTGTTGACTTGCACGATATGAAGACGTATAAGGAAAATGTGTGGCAATGGAGAGGGAGTGAACAAAATGAATACATCCTTGGAAAATTGTCTTGCTTCCTTATGAATGACAAGGAAAGGCCGTCAGTATTCAAGATGAATCCCGTGCTTCATGGAAGAAAAATATGCAATAAAGCATTCCAAATTTTGATAGGCTTATCACATGAAACATATTGGGATTTAGTTGGCAAAGTGAAGGAAGGAGTCAACTTTAGTATTCATGTAAATTAAGGGACTTCCAAAATAAAAAACACAACTTTACATATGCGAGGCGCTGTTGTGTGATTTTTTGGAAGAGGACGCTTTGCCCCAACCACACTTATCTTGCAAACTTCCTAATGGTGAGAAGAGGTCACCGAGAAGCACCTTCCCATGGGCTTAAGAAAGAAATAAGTATTTCAATGCATTGAAGAGAAACTAAAGGAAATAGAAAATTTTGTGGTTTCTTCTCACACTTTGTATGCACAATGGGGTGAAAGAACTTTGCAAATGTGAATATTCCAAAGAGACAAAAGATGTCAAAATGTAATGATTGTGATGATTTGAAGTGGGACATTGAGAGTGAACCTAGTCCCAAGGAAAATTAATTGTATAAAAGGAAGTGCCAATATCACCATAGACTTGTTTGATATGCAAGATGTAAATATGCACTTTGGAAGGACCAGGCTATTTCACATCCTGATTGGAATAACTTTATTAAGCCATTTTTAAAAATGGGTAGTGATGCTTTGAAAGGGCATAGCTATCCACATTACTTTTTTTTTTTCTTGAAAGATGAAAAGCCAATAATGCAATGGCAACAATATTCTTTCGATACAAAATGGGAGCTAGAAGAACCTTACTCTATTTTAGCTTCAATCCCAAGTAAGGAAATGTCTCCAAAATGGGATGGCATATAGGAATCCGATGAGAAAGCTCAAAGTGAAACTGATGAATTACAAGCTTTTATAACATACAAATAGGAAATAATGTCAAGATATCCATCTTGGCAAAAGCACACTTCTATTGTAATTCAAAGAACAAAACTCATAAGCTATGTAGAAGAAATACGATGAGGTACTATTAATGAATTACAACGTCCTTTCTTTTGGCCAAATGTCACTAACAGAGAGTACCCTACACTAGACGTTGGAACTGGGAACTAAGTTTGAATATCTACTCCCACGTCCATTTTGTGGACCATCCAATTTGAAAGGAGAGTTCAAAATAGAAATACACATAGAAGTCAATGATTTTGTCGTAGGTCGGCTAGTAGAGGGTGTGATAGACCTCTAAGTAGCATCTGACTATGGTGCCTGGTTACTTTGTTGTGAGCGGAGTGATGCATCTTGGTGTCGAGTCATATCATGCAAGAAGGTTGCAAAACATTTGGGGAAATTTTGATTGAATTGATCTCACCGTATTCAGAATTTTTGGAGTTTTTTTCTTACTTTGGACTTTTTTTCCAAGTCAATCACCTCAACCCATATTCATCCCCATACACTCAAAAAGGGGCAATATTGGAGCACTACATACATAAACTTTGCACAAAAATAGCACAAAAAAACAAACAAAATGGGAAGGTTGTTGAAAAGTATGTTGGGGTATACAAAAATTCTATGTAGACATAGTATTGTTCATATTCGGCTTCACAGATGAATTCATTTTGCCATTTTTGCTATCGTTTTGGCAACAGACTTGAGCTCTTTTTTAAAGTTCATTTTTTAAATAATTTAATTAATGTTTTCTTACTTCTTAATAATTCTCTCATTTTATCTCTTAAATTAATTAATGTATTTATTAAAAAATGATTTACTAAGTAAACTCTAAATAAACATCAAGATAAAGCAAGCATGACAATACAAGAGTTGTTCATACCATTATAAAGGTGGTGTAAAGATACACCATTAGTTTAAATGGATCCGCATCAAATCATTCCCATGCTTCCAAAGAGTCTTGAAACTCTAATATGAGCACACCTACTATCAGGAATGGTGATGCATTTTTCCACGTCATACCCATTCTTTCTTTGCATACTTCGAATCCTTGATTTCCAATAGCAAATAATGCAACTCACTTTCACTTCATTTCTATCATACAAAGCTACATCCAAGCCCACTTTGTAAAGTCCTGCATTCAAGAAAACATTTAGAAAATATAAAACTTTAAAAGGTTATTTCTTCTAAATTGTATTTTCTTGTTGTAGTTCTTTTGTTAATAGTCACATGTGTGTGGAACACAATAAAAAAGAAAGTTTTATTCATATATTAATTATCAATCAATCATAATGTTAAAATATATTATACATAACACTCTAAGATATTGTTGTTTAGGTGTATATACCCTAAACACTAAACCCTAAAATTTGATATTAAATTGGGGAAAAAATTGATTGAATTTTTTATTGTTGAAAAAACCTAATATTTATTGTATAAAATGGGGCAAAAAAATATTTCGCAATAAACGTATTTAAAAACCCTTGATTTTTGTTTAAAAGTTGAATTTGCAATCAATATATGAAACCATATTTCTTTAAAAAAACACACACTTTTCTCGCTTTTTTTACAAAAGTTTTACTTTTAAAATAAATAATCTCTATTCAGGAGAAAAAGAAGAGGGAAATTTTCTCAAAATTTAAAAACTAAACCTATATCAGCAACCTCCCTCTTCCCTCATTCTCATAGCTCACTCCTACAATCTGCTCCTCCTCTTCCCTCCTCTCCTCCTCCTTTCTTTTTCTCTTTCCCCTTTTCTTCCTCTCCACTTCCTCTTCCTTCCTGCCTCATCTCTTCTTCCTCTTTCCCACCCATCTCCTTTCCTTCGTTCCTCTCTCCCACTCCCCTAGTGCCTCAAAGTGGAAACAACCACTTTTGTGTTGGTGGCAATTGCCGTACGCCACTTTGTGGGGCTATTGCCACAAAAGTGGCCCAAAGCCACTTTTTTTTTGTTTTGGGCCACTTTTATGGCATTTGGGCAATAGCCCAAAGATGGCACATGCCATCTTTGCCCCATTTTTTTATACTAATAAAAAGGTGTCGTATGCCACTTTGTGGCCCAACACAACAAAAAAAGTGGCTTTTGATAAAAGATGGCACATGCCATCTTTTGGCTATTGCCACAAAAGTTGCCAAAAGCCACTTTTTTGTTGCTTTGGGACACTTCCCAAAGCAACAAAAAAGTAGCCATCTTTTGCCAAAAGCCACTTTTTTGTTGCTTTGGGACACTTCCCAAAGCAACAAAAAAGTGGCCAAAAGTCAATTTTTTGTTGCTTTAGGCCACAAAGTGGCATACACCACTTTTAGAATTGGGAGAGGAAGAGAAAGGGAAATGAGGAAGAGAGGAGGGAAAAGGAGGAGTAGGTTGTGGGAGTGACTTGTGAGAATGAGGGAACATGGGGGTTGCTTATATAGGTTTAGTCGTGTTTTAGGGGTTTTTTTTTTGTGAAAAGTTTTCACTCCTCTTTCCCCCTCTCTTCCTCCTCTTCCTCCTTCAAAAAAGTAAAATTTTTTAGAAACTTGCGAGAAATTTTTTTTTTTTAGAAAGATGTTTTCAAATATCGTTTGCAAAATCAACTGTGTAATAAAAATTGAGGGTTTTTAAATACGTTTGTTAGAAAATAGACTTTGTTTTCATTTTATACAAACAATATAAGGGTTTTTCAACAAAAAAACCATTTCACATTTTGTTTTCTCAATTTAATATCAAATTTGAGGGTTTAGGGCTTAAGGTATATACCTCTAAACAATACTATCTTAGAGTGTTATGTTTAATATATTTTAACATAATGATTTATTGATTATTAATATACGAATAAAACTTTCTTTTTTATTGTGTTCCATGCACACACTTGAGGTCTAATGGATTGGGTGGATACTATTAGAAAATAAACTATATGAAAAAAATACATCTCAATAGAAATAAACTTTTAAATATTTATATTCACTAAAAGTTTTCTTAAATCCACGACTTTACTCTACAAGAGGGCTTGGATGTACCATTGTATGATAGAGACAAAGTGGAAATGAGTAGTATTATTCATTGTTGATGTGGTTACTTCCCAAAAGTATTAACAAGAGGTAGCGATAATAAGCTTTTTAATTGCCATAAGAGTTAACAATGTGTGTTGTTAACATTTCAGGAAATGGAATGAGAACCAACTTCACAATAGTTTCTTTATCATGCATGACAAATAGTAGGAGAGTGTATATGTACACCACTCTTTCAAACCCCCAAAAACGTCCCCAAATCAGCAAGTATCTACTAGCAAGATGCTCCCATAGCATGTGATTTTCAGCCAAGAGCCCACCAGGAAGTATCTACCAAGTATATGCTAGTAGGATGCTCCATAGCATGCGATTTCCAACCAAGAGCCAACTAGGAAGAGGGAGACCCAAAAACGTCCCCAGATCAGTAGGTATCTGCTAGCAGGATGCTCCCATAGCATGCAATTTCTCCGTAATGTGAAATTATTCAATTTCTCTTGCCACTTTATTGCATTTGGGTGTGGATTAAAATCGCAAAATTGAGAAAATTACATTACTCTCTTTTTTGCTTCTAGAAAATTTAAAGTCAAGCATAGACAACTTGGAAATTACAAATATTTTGTTTCAAATTATTGCACAAAGGCATGACCCTACTGGTTTCCACAACTCGTATTTTCAATTTCAAAAATTGAGAACCCTAAACCACCATATTTTGTGCTTAACTTCATGAAGTTATAGGGTCTAAATATTGATTATTCACGTCCAAAACATAAGAAAAAGTCCAAAATTAAAGAACACATACATATATATATACATATACATACACACACACACACACACACACACACATATATATATATGTATGTATGTATGTATATACATAGATATATACATATATATGTGTATATATATGTATGTATATACATATGTATATGTATATATACATACATATATATATATGTATATATATCATATATATATATATGTATGTATATATACATATGTATATGTATATATACATATATATATATATATGTATATCATATATATATATATGTATATATATACATATGTATATGTATATATACATACATATATATATATATATATATATATACATACATATATATATGTATGTATATATACACACACACATATACATGCATACATACTTACATGCATGCATGCATACATACTTACATGCATGCATGCATACATACATACATACATATATATTATAATAACTAAATTCTTAAAAAAAATTCTGTGTATGTGTGCAAACGTGTGTTTGTTTTATACATGTGTGAAAATGTGTGTGTATGTGTGTGTGTGTGCATGCGTGTGTGCATGTATGCGTGCGTTCACATGTGTGTGTGCATGTGGATGTGCATGTGCATGTATGTATTTATGTGTACACACACACGTGTGTATATACACATATATATTTATGTATATACATATATATATACCTCTGTGTGTGTGTGTGTGCACGTGCGTGTTGTTATGGATAAATTTGACCAAGGTGAAAGGCAGAAATATATGTGTGTGCTTGTATGTGTGGCAATAGTATAATAAAATATGGTGTGCATAGGGCCCAGGGTTGAGGTGGCAGGGCATGACCATGTGCCACCCTTCCACATAAGAGGACCCATAAGGTGTGTTGTACATAATCCATGGTAGTTATATTATAAAATGGCAAGGTGGCATGATTCCTCCATGTGCCACCCCTCCACCTAGGCGGCCCCATGCCTACATTTAGTGAGACATGGCCCAAGGACCATGCAAGAAGTAATATAAAATAGGTGGATATGGATATTATATTGGATTATTCCCTCCATGTAGGATAGGCCCATGTGGGGGGGTGTAGATAGTCAAAGAATGCAAGTTAAATAATGGGGAAAGTAGGATGAGGTGGCAAGACTTCTTGTGCCAACCCTCCACTTGTCCTCCTAGATGTTTGAACGAATTATAAAATTGGAAGGAGACCAAGGGAGTATCTTAGACTTGGGATATGGGGTTTGATTTATGTGGAAAAATGAGACAAAAGGTTGTTGCACACAATTGAGAGTGCGTACCCACCTAGCCCACATGGGAGACTCTTCCACACACACCATGCATATGGGAGGATGCATTTATTGGGAGAGACCCCCTCTCTTGGCTCTAAAAGGAGGGGGATGTTCCTTGATGGGACACGCTCATTCTTGTAATGCCACCTAGCTAGTACTTTGATGAACCCCCCCCCAATCCTTCCTTTCAAATAAAGCATGACTCTCTTCCCTTGATGTCTCCATCTCTACATTCCACCTCCCATCATGTACACGCTCCTGTTCCCCCTCTCCCTTCCCCCTTATGGCATAGTCCCTCTCTTCATTCCCACCCCTCTTAATCCTTTTTCCCTGCCTATGTTAATGCTTCTTCCCTCATGTTCCCTTTTCCTCAATGGCCCTCGAGTGTCACCATGCCTTGCATCTAGCATCATGCCTCGAATTCTTTTCTAGTTAATAGAATTGGTGTGGCTACTGGGATCGAAGTCTCCATGGCTAGTGGCATAAAATTCGTCACTCCTACAACTGGGTGTAGTTTTGTAGCATCTTCCATGTGCGTTTCTCTACTTTTGCACCTCCAATCTGCATCCATGCCATCTTACGTGTAGCACCGAATGCAAAACTTCTCTGCTTCTATGCCTCCAATCTATGTATCTTCGGCTCGTGGTTCTCCATCTCTGCGGCTACAAAACCTCTCTAGTTCTGCACCTCCAACCTACATGCAGTTCTTGTGCATCTTTTGGATTCCAATGCATGCATCCGCACTATCTTACGGGTGCACCATGCATCTTCTGCTCATCGTGCCCGCAAAACTGTTCCTGCACACCTACAACAGATTGCACGTGTCTTTTGGTCGACCACACCTGCAAAACTATCTCCTTCTCTTTCTCTTTCTCTTCTCTTCTCCTTTTATTAAGGAGTGGGAATTGAACCCAAGACCTCCCCATTCACAAAAGGAAGACTTACCAATGGGCCAACAAATAAGAAGTGATGAAAGTGTGATGATATTGCTTATATGTTGAAATCTCATGAACTGTAACTCTCTAACCGTAGGGAGTTTCCTCTTGCTGTAAAAAGCAAGAGTACTTCACTTCATGTACTCTATTCACATCTCATACTAGATCGTAGATTTTGAACTTTTTCAAGTTCGCTCCTTGGATGCACGCCACACGAGGAGGGTGGATATTTATGTCACTTCTCGATGGGTTCAAGGATTTGATGCTTGGTCCTCTGCTCATTACGGCTACCCATTGGCGAGATCTCTTTCTTGATCTTCATGTCGATCTTCAACAACTAATTGTACAAGGCATTGCTCGAGGAGACGACGAGTGCGATGATATACTGTGGAAGGTTTAAGGTGAAGAATTAGTGATATACTAGAAGGGCTTTGATTCAAATTCTACTCACTGTGCAGTGATCGAGCTACTTGCTGCATCGAAGGTAATTAAAAGGGTGACATTCTTCCAAGGGTGGGATGATCCATAAGCTTGGGGGGAGATTTAGCACATCTGCTTATTAATTCATGTGGATAAGCTCGTCTTGAATCATTTCTTCTCGACTTCACTACAAAGGTTTTTAGGGCTCGGCTATAGCCAGTAATGTTTCGACAAAGGAATCCCTTTGTACCTAATCAAACCTTTGTGCCACATTTTGAGCTTCAAGTTGTAATTCTTTTTTGTCCAAAGATTAACTATCAATAAAGGATTGCAAGTTTATTTGGTGTTGAACGTCTTGCTAAAGTATTGAATTCTCCCCACCCTCTCCTTCTACCTATCTTGGACTACCGAGAAACCTAGGATGTCTAGATTTTAGTCTTGGTGTAATGACATCTTGGATTCTTCAATTTGACAGAGCATACTGACCTTCGACCAAGGCTGTTGGTGTGGATGTGAAGCTCACTTCATCAGGCGGTGAGGTGTATTGTTATAGCAATATCTGCACCTGCAAGTACTTGCAACCAAAGTGAGTACTCAACATGCATTTTTGGGCTACAAAAGGCGCAAGGACATTACATCAAGCAACTTGAGGTGTAAGGAGATTCTCAACTCGTGTGTGAACAAGTTAGTGGAAGGTGGAAGGTGCAGAGCGAAGGCTTGATTCCATGACATCAACAAGCATTGGAACTTTGCCAACAATTTGACGAGATAAAAATTTAGCAAATCCCTTGAGCTCAAAATTTAGTTGCTGATTTCTTGACATGTGAAGCTTGTACTTCAATCATGCATGAAACGAGTGGATGGCACCGCCCCAACAAAGCCACAAGCCACAAATGAGGGTGATCATTTGTAAAGAATGCAAAGGTTGTGGTCATCATGAAACTCAATGTTGTGCATATTTGATGCGAGTTTACCGACTTCGAAATCATCAGAAAGGTTCTTAAGGACATTGCTCAAAAGAAGGATGCCAAACTACACACCCTTTAAAGAAATAGCATGGCAACTACAAGAACTAGAAGAAGCTGAAGGTGATGTGCAAGCTCTCCAACTATTGACATTTGTCATGGCATTCTTGTTTGCCTTGATGAACAACCTCATGCAGCGCCGTATCTCTAACCCTCGCTTGTAAAGATGGATGCAATATCATGAGGGTTGGTCCTTTTAAAATTATTTATGAGCTATTCTATGCTGAAGATTCTTCCCGTATTGTATTTCACACACCCTACCCTACCTATGTATGCTTTGTGGATGTATCTTCACCTGATTTTCAATTCAAGCTACCTCTTTCCATTGTTTTCCAATAGATAAGCCTCATTTCGACTCTCTCTTTTCCATTTTCCAAGCATGGCTGACATTCCCATGTTCTGTGGATGGGTTGAAGAAAATCCAATAGAGTATCTTGTGGCCTTCAAGCACCATTGTGTTTCTCTCAACTTTCTTACTGAAGATATATGGCTGTTGGTTCTTCCCACATTTCTAGAGGGTTTGGCTCAAGTGTGGTATGAGAAGCACGTTCACCAAAGCTAGTCGAGGTTGACAGTACTATGATCGAGTATTTTGGCAAAGAAGAGGAACCGGAGAAAGTGTACCTGTAGCAAACCTAAAGCAATCAGAAGGTGAGACAGCGTATTGATATGTAGATTGAGCGACCATGCTCCTAGATCGTTTAATTGCCACACAAGAGGACAATGCTGGATTTTGAGTTGGAATGACTCAGCATGTGCTGAGCTACCTTGTAGTAGGAGCAAGTGATGAATTCCGCCTCAAGCTTAAATGGGAGAATCCAAAGACCGTGGTGCTAGCACAAGAGATTGCTCAAAAGTTTGATAAAGTTTAGTCTGCTGATCCCGCTTCAAAGAAGATGGTTGTTCTTTCGCAACCCCCTCAATTATTGCAACAACAACCTAGGGGGTCCAACTCAGGGGCATACCTCCACCCCCCATCGGGGATGTATACACCACCTCCACCTCAAATGTATGGTCCTCCCTTAGATGCTTACCCTCAATAAGGTGTATATCCTCACCCTCTGCCTAGAAGATTTCCCCAACCTCGCCCACAAGCCCCCCTCCTTCCTACTCCCTCGGCCCCTCCTACTAAAGAACCCGAAGTCAATGACCTAGCCAAGGCCCTGAATGATCTTCAGCTTCAGATGGTGGGCATCAAAAATCAAGCCAATCGCCCTCCAAGAGAACGTGCCAATGTTGTGTGCTACGAGTGCCACAAAAGGGTGATTATTGCACCGAATGTCCCAATATTCCAAGGGCGAATCTTCCAAGTGAATCGGACACCAAGGATTCTAGCATAGAGGTCATTAACCTCGAGAAGAGAAGTCGTACCACCTCGGATCCCTCTCTAAACCGTGGACCGGGCTGCCCCAAGAAGAAGATGTCCTTCTTAGAGCCCTCAGATGTAAGGAAGAAGTTTACATGATGGGCGTGTCTCCAACCCCGCCACCTGCGAAAAAGGTAACAGCTAGTCCTCAATAGCTTGAATCTATGCTTTCCCCTGACCTCACTCCAAGTGAGAAAGATGAGTTCCTAGAAATATTCAAAGATTTCCCTGACCTCTTTGCAACTAGCTACCACCACCTTCACCATGTGACTATCATAGAACACAAGATAGAGTTGAAGCCAAGCTGAAGCCTGATGTTAAGCCAGTGGCTTAGAAGTATCGGAGATTAGGGCCCCTACAGACCGACATTTTGCACTCAAAGTTGCAGAAGCTTGTAGAAGCTGGGTTTATTGTTCCGATTCACAATACTGAATGGGTTTCACTAGTGGTAGTCACCCCAAAGAAAAGCAACAAGTGGCAAATCTGCATCGACTATAAGAAACTCAATGTGGCCACCAAGAGGGACCATCATCCTCTTCCCTTTCAAGACCTCATTCTTGAGAAGGTAAGTGGTCATGAGATGTATACTTTCTGTGATGGTTACTCCAGGTTTTATCAAATCAGAATTGCTGAGGAGGATGTGCTTAAAACCACATTTGCCACACCCTGAGGGACATTTGCATTCAAAGTAATGCCATTTGGCCTCACCAATGCTCCTGCTACCTTTCAAAGATTTATGCAGATGGTGTTTGCTCCTTATTTGGGGGTCTTCTTGGAGGTGGTTTTAGATTATTTTTGTATATTCTTGGCACGTAAGGAGCACGTCATGAAGGTTAGGTTGGCCTTCCAAAGGATCAATGATGCAAATGGCAATCTCAACCCTAATAAATGCACCATTGGAGCCACTCAAGGGAGGATATTGGGACATATTGTCTCATCCAAGGGCGTCAAGCCTGACCCTGAGAAGGTAGAAGCTCTCCTCAAGCTCTCCCCACCAACAACAAAATGTTAGGTATGCTCATTTATCAATCTAGTAGGATACTATTGCCTCTTCATTGATCAATATGCTGCTTTGACATGACCCATGACTATGCTATTAAAAGATGGAGTTGATTTCTCTTGGGATGAGGATTGTGATCATGGGTTTGTATAAATCAAGAGTGCTCTGGCTTCAGAACCCATTCTATGCAATCGTGATTGGTCAAAGATTTTCTATATCAATCTTGGGTTTGGTGAACACACTCTGGCGAGTATTCTTCTCCAGCAAGGGGAGGATCGGTTCATGTATCCCGTTCGATTTGCTTCTCAACAATTGCTCAAAACTGAATGATGCTACCCTGA